>NW_009719713.1:0-19144 GCF_000703405.1 Apaloderma vittatum
CTTTCCCCTGTCTTCTAAACCAAGACAGTAACCCAAACAAACAGTCTCAAAATTGCTTAAAAATGTAGACTTAATACTTCTTATATAAATGGTATTGAAAGAATGCTTATATAGAGACTGATGGATGACTGGCACAAGTGTCGTAAATTATTAAAAACAGTAATTATAAATTATAAACAGGAAACTTCATGCTTAATGAATGCAGTATCCCACAGACAACATAAATTTTGAGAGAAGCACTTTAATCTAGACCATATATTTAGACAGAGAATTAGAAAAACTATAATTTAGATGTTTACCACAATCTGCTTCCATTTAAAAGGTTTCCCAGTTGCACAAAGATAAGACACAAGATCCTGCAGCTGAAAGTTTTCGAGATCCTGCAATTGAAAGTTTTCAGAACTTTATACCTTCACTTTTTCATTACAAGAGGGGCTTTTTTTTCTGCCACCCACCTCCCCTTAAGCTTTTTTCCTCCTTTAGCTTCAGTTCTGAACTAGTAATTAACAATCTTTTGGTCAAAGTCTGAAGTTTAAGCGACAATCCAGATCTGAAGATCTACACATAGCAGAGCTGTTAGCTATTTGATGTTGAGAGCTACATTTTGTCCCTACAAGCATAAACCACAAATATTTCTGCTGACTTCAGAGATGTCAGGGACAAGGCAAACAAATATTCTTCACTGAGTTGATCAGAGCTGTTGACCACTGACTAAAACTCTTTCTTCCACACTTCATCCTCAACACAGCCTCCTACTCCAAGAGTTTCATGAGGCTCGACTTCATACTTCCACCATATTTCTCAACAGAGAATACAAGAATTTTTTTGAAGACTTAGCTGCAATCAACGTGTAAGAGTAAAACATTTAGTTAGGCTTTTACAGGATAAAGTTGAAAACTTATCTCTACTTGTAAGTCAACTCTGTTGATAAGTTTAAGAAGAAAAGAACTTGGAAAAGATCATATCAAAATCTTTTCCTCCTGCTCCATACAGATAACAGCAATTATTTTTAACTTGCTCAAATGCTCATCTGAATCCACAGCCGCTTACTGACAGGAAACAAATGAACAAATAAGAAACCAACCAACCACATTAACTGTCATTTAAATAGATAACCTGCCTTTTTATCCCTAAATTAAAAGCACTCCGAATCATAAATTTCAGAACAGAATATTCTATGCAAACTAACATGTGGATGTACATTTTCTAAATTCATCTTCTCAGCTTCCCTAGTGCACATCAATGTTGCTCAACTTCAATGACGAAATTCCACTAGTTATTTCACTTCCTGATTTTCCTACCTTTGCAAAACATAATACACGAACAATCAATTGAATACATATTAAAATAAAAGGCTTCTCCTCCTCCTGTCTTTGTCAAAACCCATCTCCCCTTCCAAAACATACAGGTTTGAGCCAAACACAAGAGTTACTTGGCACTACTCTTTAAACCCTGCACTTCTACACATCATGTGTGCAATGCATTCTTCTAATTAAAAGAATAAGTGCTCCTGAAATGAAGTATGAGTAAGAAATTTAATTTGAAGGAACACTTAAGATGCAAGTAGAACCAGTAAGAACAGGCTCCATTGCCTCCACCAGCATATTTCCTAGTAACTACACATCTGTACAAATGACTTCACCTGCTGAATTCATGTTAACATGAATTCTGATTTTTTTTTTAGTACGTGTAATAGAAGGGAAAGAACAAAGCTACATTTTATTCTCTGAGCATTGTTAAAAATTGTAATGATCTGCTGACTTGTGAAAAAAATTCCCCTCTGAAAAATCCCCAAGGGCTTCTTCCCAAGCACCACACTGAGAGCAGATGGCCAGCATCAAGGCTGTAATTACCAGCCCGGCCTGGCAGTCTCACAGACCACAAAGATACTCTCTTCCTTTCATGGATGTGGGGAAGGAGCAGCTTGAGAGATGCCAA
The DNA here is from genome assembly GCF_000703405.1 of Apaloderma vittatum. Lineage (NCBI taxonomy): Eukaryota > Metazoa > Chordata > Aves > Trogoniformes > Trogonidae > Apaloderma > Apaloderma vittatum. The sequence goes on from NW_009719713.1 coordinate 1,939, forward strand.
CCACAGCACTTTCCACTAAAAGCGTGCACATATATTCAATTTCCAAACTCGTTGTGTGTTTCTTCCATTAACATCTGGTTTACATTTAGGTTTTCCTCTTTTTTTTCCCCCAACACTTTCTTGTCTGTTACTGAAAGCTTTTCAAATAAGGTGGCAGGAAATCACCAACTTTAAGGATACAGTAGAACCAACCATTGTCAAGCATTGCCAGAGGCACAAACTTAATGAACTCTCTCTTGTTGCAATTTTTCCCTTCTTTATTTCACTTTGAAAAACCCCAAAAGTAGCTTGCAACAATGATTTATTAAAAGCATAAAAATGGACAGAGTTATTAGTTAACTGGTAACAAGTCTATGATTTTGTCAGTGTGCCAGCCCTCCCCACCACCACCACCCCCAAGAACAGTTGTTCTGTTCTCCTCTAAAGCCAGGAGAACATCTGATGAGGAGGTGCTGTTTCATTTCCTCTCCTTCCTTCCACCTCTCAAATGCAAAAGCCCTCCAAGTGGGGAGTGAAGACCATGTTTTTAATTCAAATGCTGCATCTTAAAATACTATTGTGCAGCACTGGGATGAGCCTGATTGTAAATCTATATATATACACACACCATGATAGATTCCCCAAACATTCTTTTTTAAAAAAAAGCAATAATGTTTCTGTATTAATAATCATTTACTATTTCCGTTTTACACTCAAGAATGTGAGTATTTGAGTAAAACCTTTATTTTGCCAAAGCTAATAAAGGTTTAGAAATGAAAGTAAGCAGAAAGAAACTTACAGAGCTCCTTTCCAACTGACAGATGCAACAGGAAGAGGGTGGAAAGGATTTCCTCATGCGCAAGGAGGCCTGACAGACTTTGCTCTGTGGTATTCAGACCTCACCTCAGGAATGCTCAGCCGACCTGCAGAGACTTCTGTCTTTTACATTCATTCATCATTCTTTACTTCATTCCTATTTATTCTTCCTGATCTTCCTCATTTCAGCTACCCCTTTTAAAAAATTTACCAGGCACAGAAAGGCACTGAAGGAAAAGTATATCAGAGTCACACTGTCCTTACCTTAGTCTTCAAAATCTCACTGGGAAATAAGGCTGTGAAAGGAAACCTCAAGCCTTATTACTGCCTAGTCTCTCTCTAATTCAGGTTTAATTCCAGTGACACATTCCATAGGGAGGGTATCAATATTACGGGGAAGCTGCTACTTTAGATGCTGAACTCTTCCCTGATAAGATCAGCTTTGAGTAATCATGATTTAGTCTAAAGTAAGTTTTAACAATCTTTAGATACTCAAGAGATCTCTGACAGTGTGCTAAATGCCATGCAATAAAATGCAAACATTCCTCTTCCCACCAGAAGAAAGAAATAAGAACTCCTAGCCCCAGTGAGTAAACCTTCTTTGCTGACACATGCAATAAGTACCAGACAGCATTGTCCTTTCATCAAAGTTGTCCTGCTTTTACCACTTGTTTATCAAGTGCTGTACAAATCTGGCACCTCTTGCAAATGCAATTATCAAAAGATGTAACACAAGCACCAGCTTTGTGGCAGAGATGCAAGCTAATACATATAACTCACGCAGAAGTAAATCAATTAAACCTCACCAAAACAATTACTTGGTCCTGACAGGAAAACAGAGACTTGCATGCACTCAGCAGCTTTGGAAAAGAACAAATCAGAAGCACACCTTCCAAACGTTTTGGATCATTTCTCTCTCAAACACATCCAAGACTTAATAGCACCAACTCACCTTCCACGCTATCGGAACAGGAGGTGCCAATCCCAGTGTCCCCGCTGTCGGAAGCTATACTGTGTCTTCTGACAGGATTGCTTTGACTGCTTGATGAAATAGTTGTGGACTGCCACAGGGATTCAGTACCGGGTAACCATCCCACTGAGGAATAATCTGGGCCTATAAAGAAGGAAGTCAGAAGTCTGTCATTACAAATATTGTACACAAGTCACCAACAAAATGCCGGTCAAGATGAAAACTGGATCCTACACTTCTTAGTTCAGGTTTGACACAGACTCTGCCAATGTTTATGTGGTGGGGTTTTCTTTGTGTGTTTCTTGCTTGTTTGAGGTTTTTTTGGTAAGGGGTTTTTTTTTAATTAAAATTCTTTTTCTAGTGAAATCTTCTCAGAAAGTTCAAGTAAATTCATTTTTACTCTTTAAAAACATGAACCTCAAACTGTTCTTGCACTAAATTTAACAAGACATTTATTATACGACTCGTATCATAGAACTGATTCTCAACTCGCAGGACTTTGTATTACATGTGTTTAAATACAGAGAGTCGAACAGATTTTAGAACAGAAACCAGTGAGATGCAGTAATTTTGAACTGTGAATGAACTACATGACCTAGGTGACAAAACAGACAGCAATGAAGTCATTAACACCAATATCTGAAGTAATTAATTATGTTTCACTTTATCAACAGTTTTCAAATGACAGAATACCAACCCTTGGAGGCACATAGCAGCTGCACGTAAGCTGTCTTTGTGAACCATCTATCTGTCTAGTGGGTTATTTCATTTCGGTTTTTTATTATTTTTATTTAAGCAATCATTAAAATACTAAATTTTAAAGCACAATTCAGAGCAGCAAATAGTTCCTCCTTTCAATTAACTTTCAAGCATGTGTAGCATACTTCATAGTCAGTCTCAAGGGAATATACACCACTGAGAACAACCCCAAAGGACTATCAAAATTTCCAATAGCCCATATTTAAATCTGAGCATTGTTTACAGGCAGAATCATCATGTGCACACTCCAAACTAGCAGAACTACATGAAGAATCCTGGAAAAAAAACACAGCCTGCTCTTGATTTTATATATAATCACATATATACACCCCCTCTAGAAGTTTGCTTTGCATAACGCTTTCAGCAATGACTCATGAAGTCTCAGTTCACATACAACTCTCTTATGCCACATCTGGCTTTTTTTAGGCCATTTAAACATTTTCAGCAGGGTTCATTTAAAGTCGCAACAGCAATTTGTCTCTGCACTGACGTGCAGATCATTGCTATTTCCAGCTGTATTGTTTTCCTAGTAAATTAGTTTAGAAAAGGATATAAAGAAGAATACCTCTGTGTGTGTGTGTGTATACATGAAACACTTCACGCGCATATGAATACATACATACTCCCCACATAGGGGCCAAATCCCAAGACCTACTACCCAGCGTGATAGCAGCTGCTTGCCAAGCCACCTGTCAACCGAGGAATACAATGCATGCTTCCTTACTGCATGCACTATTTAACTGTAACATGACATCTAAGGTGGTCTTACTTTGTCAGTAGGTTCTTGGAGGTCTTAGATCTCCGCACCCGTTTTGCTTGTCTCAACTCCATTCTCCTTTAAGACTACTGCAGTGTCTTCCCTCTAAGACATTTTCCTCTCTACTCTTACCGTCTCCAGAATCTCTCTCTCCCTTCGTTCTATTTTAGCCATACCTTGTGCAACGTATTTCCTTCTCTTCCTTAAACTTTTTGCTTTTCTGCCCCAGAAGTCTCCTAACTCTTAGCTATTCCATTGAGTAGCTTTCAAGTCCAAGGGTGAGGCAGCAGAACAGAACACCAGAGGAGCCAGACATGAACACGACTGCCTGTGGCTCACCCGTCACGCCTTGTAAGGAGGCCCCAGCCAGGATTCTAAGTGAATAACACTCCAGGTGTCATTCTTCATACCATCCTCTCTGTGTCATCATCTAACATACTGCAGTGTGATAGTTTTGCACACAGCTAGTGTGAAACTAGGGCATTTCTTCCTCTCCTACCATCCAGCATATTTTTCACTAAACACTCTGGCTGCTTTGGGAACAATTTTTCCATCCTTCCCTCTGAATAGTCTACTCTCCACAAGAGCTCCACTTCATATTTCTCAAGCTGCACCTAGCTATTCCAGCAAGAATAAAGTTGACTTATAAGAGTCCAAGCTAATTAAGTCAGAGACAGTTCTGACTTAGGAGACATTTAAAATACATTTATAGAAGAGAAATTTAGTTTCATCTACCTTTTATTATGTTGTTCTCCACAATACAACTCTTCTGTGACATTTCAGCTTTTATAGCATTAAAAAAAGTCTTAAAAGAAATGCAGCAGATAATGCTACCACTAATGCATATTAAATCAACACAGTACTAAGCCTCAAACTCTTTAGATATCTTAGTTAGACAAACGTTCAGTAGGCAAACCTATAGCCACCCACACACAGCCCCCCAAAAAGGGACAGATATTTTTCATTTTGGTGGAACTTTAAGGAATTAAAGCCAAAGTTACCACAGAACAACGTGACTTCGATAGGAAAGGACATGCAGAGGTCATCTACTATAACTCTCAGTTCAAAGCAGAGCTAATTAGATCAGACTGCTCATGGCCTGGTCTAGCTGAGTCTTGAACAATTCCAGGGACTCAGATTCCACAATCTCTCTGGGGAGCCTGTTCCAGCATTTAACCACCTTCCCTGCAAAGAAGATTGTCCTAACATCTCATCAGAGTCCCTAGCCGTCCAAATATATACACCGTTGCAAGACTCAACAACACAGTGCAACGAGACTCGACAAAAAAGGGTTAACGCACTTACAGGGGGCAGCCAGCCATCCTCATCGGGACCTCTGTAGGTACCATAAATTGAGCAAACAGAAAAGCACCACAAAATACTCTCCTATATTCTCAAATCTATGCACACAGCTTGGGGACACAGCAAACCCCAAGTGTGGTGCTGAAGAACAGGTCCAGGAGGACTTGCTGGCACAACACAAAACGAACGCAACACTTTCTGGAGCACCTTTGCACCCAGCGTAGTTCAGCATTTCTAGGTTAACTCATGAAGCCTCATTCTGGAGCTGGAAGGCCTGAAGAGGTGAGTGCTGGTACACATTCGTAACTCCACACAGGCCAGCACGAGGCCAGCAAGAGTTTCTTAGTGTTGGCTCATCACAGGCCTGCCAGATCCCATCTGGCTCTCCAGAGAAACACTCGGGTCTCTCTGCACAGTGCTCTGGGTTCCAGAACGGTCTCTTCGCTCTGGCGCTCCCTCTCATCACCCCTTGTAACACTCGGCTGGCCTTGCGCAGCGGGAGCGTGCCCATGGCACCAACACTAGCGTCATGTCTGTCTCTCACAGCCATCCTGCACCCAGAGGCAGGGACGGGGGCTGGAATGAGCTGGAACGGTCTTACTTCCTCACTCATTGGGCTTCTACTGTTCAGGAGCAGTCTCTGCATTTAAAAGGAACATGTCCCAGGAAAAAGAATTGGTTTAGACTAGTATGTGCTTTTTAAGCTATTTTAGACACGTCACCAGAACATGGTTGCCCTTCATGAAACATTTTCTCTTTGCCTCCCACAGAAGTCCTGAGATTAAATGCAGTGCATTTTTTTTAAAAAAGATAGACAATGACATATTCCAGCAATCTAGACTTTTTAAGGTTTCATGGTGCATCACTGTTTTGCCTTTCTGACCTATTGGTGACTCTACACAACAGAAGGCCATTACAAAAATAATCTGTCTACGTGAAAAAGAGTTTTTCAAAGCTAATTGAACCCACTCCTGTAAATGGCCAAGCAAAAACAGCAAGATAGCAGAAACTGACTCAATAACTCAGTCTCAACAGTAAGTCATGTGTATCACACTCAAAGTGCCAGAGAACAGACTCCCTCCCCATAGCTGAAGGAAGTTAATTACACAAATTGCAGTATGGAAACATAACCCATAAAATAGGACCTTACAGACTTCAAGTCATTATTTAAAAAAATAACTAGTTTAATTGTTTGAAACTGACCTTCCAAGCCAAATCCTGAAGGATCACCAATGGCTATGCATCATGTTCTGTGCCTCTCATATACCTTTCAAGAGCTTTCTGTGAAGATCCTAGCTTTCACACAGCAAATGGCCTGTGCTAAGAGAACCAAGCCTAAGAGGAGCCGAAGATTCACAGGAGTCCCCAGACTGCTCAGTTAGCACACCTGCTTTACCCTGCTGCTTTAATCCAAACCTGCCAATCAACAGCAACATGTCCGTCTGCCCAAAATACAGGTTGGGGCAAGAAAAGCCAGCACAAATATCTATTAGAAACTTGTGCTTTTAAAATATATACTACCACCTGACTATGATCATTCCTTCCTGGACCAGGCAAATCTTACTTTCATAGGACTTACCAGAAAAGAAAGAAACGTAGTGCCATCCTACCTGGCTGTAATTTCCAATGGCAAATACAAAAAATGAAATACAACCAAGACCCTGAACAAATCTCAGAAGGAGCCTTGTTTATACAGTTGACTGCATCCTTGAAGCTGGCCAGTTAAATATACTGGCCATAGTGCAGTTAAATATACATGACATAGTGCTGTGTTTCCAGATGAGGCATTTAAACCAGATCAGTTAACAACTAAGTATACGGAGTGCAGGAAGTCAATTACTTATTAAAAGAGAATGGTTGTTGAAATTTCACTCCACAAAAACATGTATCTTTTTCTGTGTATGCCACTTCTGTGAATGCTGTCAGCTACTGCTTGCAGGAAGGTATCTCATGAATTCTGGATCATTACCACTCCTAATTTCAGTGGCATGCACTGATCCCACATGACCTACATATACAAAATAACAACATCATGGTCTTTATATTTGGTTCCTAAAAACACCTCTAACATGCTTCAACGTAAAAAGTATTATTTTAAGTGACAGTTATCATACTATTACTTTACCTACATGCTGAATGGAAAGCAACAGCAAAAACTTATAATAAAAAAAAAAAAAAAGAAAACTTTTCCAAAAACCGGACACAAGAGCAGACACCATACTTGAACATATTTATATAGTTTTCGGGAAAGAAAAAAAAAAAAGCAAAAAGCTGACAGCTGATAGAACAGTGCAACAGCAGACTCCTTCAACCAAAGATGAAGGAAAAGATAGGCTGGATTCATGTAATCCAATAACCTGACACAATAAAAAAGAACCAGGCACATAAGTGTTCCTTGCAGACACAGCCAAAAAGAAAACTTACATGGACAAATACTCTTTAAAATAATGTTAGAAAACTAGCTTCCCAACCCTGACATCTAGACTATTTGCCAGGTGCACTTCATTTCTACTACCTTTCTGCAAAACAAATCGCAGCTTTTATTTTATGAACGGCCAAAACAAGTTTACAATACAACCTCTTCTCTCCCAAGACGAGCAGTACACTGTAAGTGCGGGTTTCTAACTCGTTCAGGGCAGGTGGCCAGATGACAGTTTTGGGACCCTTTCACAAATACTCTGGAGGTGGTGGAAGCTCATGGCTCTACCAGCTGGCCATGAATCGAGGTACCAGAAGGTCCTTGTCCCTCCTCTCTCACGAATGCAGCCGAGAGTGGGTGGATGATACAGCTTAATCTAGGTGCAAAAAGGAGCAAGGTGAAGTAGGATGAAATGACAGCCTTAACTACGGAATTTTTACATTTGAATTTCTTTTCAAAAGCACTTTACGTCAGATAGCTAAAGTATGATTCATCCTGAGGACTCATATCCTTTATTAGTGTGCTTTTTTGACAAAGCCTGCAAGCAATTTAACTAAGTTCTCCTAGGTTTTCAGCTGGAAACTGATGTGAGCAATCCTAAGTAAGAAGAAAGATAAAAATAAACAGATATACATGGAAGCAAGGAAAGAAAAACAGGAATGCAAGAATTTAAGCAGAAGAATGTTAAGACTCTTTTACCAACATTTTTACTTGTACAGCCTGTTAACAACATACTGCCTGTCCTCTGTACTTTCACACACAAAATAATTCACCTACTAGAGAGAAAGAAAAATAACATAAAATAGTAGAGGAAAAAATGAAAGTAAAAGAGAAATGCAAACAAGAAAATCCTCAAAATACAATCCCCAACATAAATATACGCCTGATCGACAGGATCAATTAGAATATGACCCTATTCAGGTTGTTCTAAGGAAGAAATTAGAGCACAAGTATGTACTGAAAGAGCCAAGTTTTAAGTAGATTCTGTCCCTAAACTTCTGTCTTCTTTTGCCTCGGGAATTCCGAAATAAAAGTTAAACCTTCCCCCCAGGAAGTGGCTGAATGTGCAATCTCTCATCATAGATAACTATAGCTATACAATCTTTGTCTTCTCCATGAAACAGTATTTCAGTGTCAACCTTCACAAGTTACAATTTTTACAAACGCATATGCCACTGTACAACACCAAGTTACAAGATTTCTCATGCAGGAAAGTAGGGAATCTAGAAGCAAGAATGAGAACTAAGGAAAATAAATAGGTCAGTTTGAGAGCTGAGCTTTAGAGAATCACGCTCAGGTAGCTCCCTCTCTATCAACCCCTCACACCAGAGAGCACAGAAAGTAAAAGGTGCTCAGCTCTGTCTTTCCATCAAATTGCCCAGGTGGCTGGCTTATGCCGTCAGCTAAAAGGGGGTTGTGCTGAGAATGCTGTTTGACACTAGAGCTAATGGGATCTGGTGGTCAGCTGCTATGCAAAGGCTGGTCACCTTCACCAGCCACGTATTCATTTTTGTTTCCCTGGCACCAGCCCCAACACAAAGTGGTTCAGGAACAAATTGTCCCCGCCTATTAAAAAGAGGTTATCTGCTAATTTGATTTCCTAAGCTGGCTCAGCAAGGGGCAAGGCTAGAAGCGGTGCCAAGGAGGGAGTGGGAACATTGAGGCACGCTTCTGAAGCCCAGCAGCAATGAGCTAGTAACTGGGCTTATCCCTACTGCCAAATTGCACATTAAGGCAGATTCTAAACTGGAATGAGATAGACATAAATCTCTGCTGGCTTCACTGTGGAGGAAAACAATCTGTTCGACTAGCAGCCAGCTGTGTTCAACACAGCATTCTGCTAGTTAAAAAGGTAGCAAAATCCTTAGTATGCAACAGATTCAGCGTCATCAATTTCTTTGTTAGAAAGTATGTAAAACAAGAACTCAAAAAGGTAATACGCTTTATAATTTTTATACAGATAGCAATTAAATGCTATTATTAAATATCAGGCCAATGACATAATCCCTATTCTTGTCAGGAAAAAAAGAGGTTTGCTTTCATTTCGCCACTGACAGGAGCAACACCAGGAATTCAGTCCAACTGTGGATGGCACTCCTGTGAGTTTTCTCCTTCCAGATACAGCATTTGCATAAAACAAAACTTCAAAATACAAACGGCAGATGTTTCTTATTTCAAATCTGGCACATGGACTACATATATTACCTCATGCCTGCTACACTGGTTTGTTTCTTTGTCTTTGGACTCAATGCACTATTCACCTCACAGAAACACAAAATAATTCTCAGTTTCCATTCACTTCCGTACAGTAACTGCAAAGGAGAAGATTACCTTTTAAACTTGGAAAGTTTATTGCTTACAATATGAAAAGGAAAACATCTAGGAAAATAAACAGATTAAGTTATGCTTAAAGCTAATAGATAGTGCAAACAACAAACCCTCCGGACATGTAGTCAGTCTCTAGAGTCTTAAAAAGCTGTGTACCTGTAGTTAACCAACTGAATCCTTCTCCCATCAAAAAAAAAAAAAAAAAAAAAAAAAAGTACCTGATGATCATAGATTATCATCTGTGTTTCACCCTTCTTGCAGTTTAGCTTTACTGGTGCTCAAAAACATGATCAGGTAAGTTATTCTCCAAATTGTTTGTCATTACAACATTGTTCTTACAGAACTACCATTGTCCTCCTTTCAAGAGTTAATTCTATCTCCTCTATGCACAGGGAAAAGTGAAGTAATCACAGCTGGCAGAACAAATCAAGAAATACTAAGTGGTGAGAAGTAGTTCCCACACTTATCAGAGTGGAGCACATAAAGGAGGCTCAGAGTCTTACTTTTTTGGGGGGAGGGAAAGCATTTCTCCCCTCCTTATAATTAGATATCAGACTTAAAGATATCCATGACGTTAAAAAAAATGGTGAAGACAGCGAAGAAAAAACACCTCACTGAAATGTTTTACTCTTGTATAACAATGAAAAAATGATAGAAAAAAAATCTAGCAAAGAGGTCTAGTGTGCATGAAACACACATCAATATCCACTTTAATACGGATGTACCAGAGACCAAGCCTCCAGGCTACAGTTTTAATGTATGCTGACAGAAGTATTCACATTATGTAAGGGAGTTCCCACATTGTTACATTGTTAGTGGGTAAAAAGGATGAAATTCTGGCTTTGCTTAAGTCATTAGGAGATCTTCCTTACAAGCTTCCCATGCCCATGTCAAAAGGTACATCTCCCCAAGCTCAGATTCTCAGCTTCCACTGACACCCATTCAATATAAGCAAGGACAATAGTCTCAAATTTAAGAAGAAAAAGTAGTAAAAGAAAAAAAAACCTTCACACTGTACACCATCAACCCTACCTGGGATACTTTCAGTCAAAATCAACACTTCTTGTGTTTCCACCTTCACATCTACAATCACTTTGGATGTAAAACTTCACATTACCATAATTCTACCAAACACACAAAAGTTCTTGTTCAATCAATCTGCTATTTCTGATGAGGTAAACAGAAAGAGGTTAAGATCGCAACTGTTAGCTTTGCTTTCCATAAAGCCTCTAGTAAAAGAGATAAGAGTTTTAATTAATGGTATTTTCAATACCTTTTAGTGCTTCTAGCTGAATCACTATACACCCACTGTTTTCTTATTACCCACAGAACCACCAGGCCTTTGATCCATGCTAGTCACTGAGCTTTTATAAAAGCATTAATTCTCAACTATAAGAATGTCTCCAAAGGTTCAGAATTGCCAACAGGTATAAATAGCTTTGCTGTAGAACAGGCATTCAGGAGAGAAGATACTATCTTTTAAAGAAATAAAAACTCAAAAGAAGTCTTATTATTCTAAAACATTTTAAAAAAAAAAGAAAAAAAGAAAAAGTTGCAGCTTTCCACACCATCTGGAAACTACGCCACAGGAGTAAAGCAGACATTAAAAACATAAGGATACCTTATAAGGAATCTCAGATCTGACTCCAGGACGATTCAAGAATGTTTCTTGTCTGAATACTACACTCCTAGTCCCTTAACATATTAGAAAGCTGAAAGTCTGAAAAGCATCATTGCTCTTCTACTTGCATTTGCTAAGTCTGCTTCATGTATTTTAATCAATAAAGAGGCAGCATGACTTTTCCTTGACACTACTTGTATTGCCCTTCCTCGGCAAGACTGAGATAGTCTCTTACTACCTCTCCAGTCATTATCCATTATTCTGGACCAATTTCAACCTGTATGCAAGCCCACTAATTGGTGGAAGCTACATTGTCCTGTGGAATTAACGTCACTTTTTCTTGATCCTTTCTCCTAATCTTCCTTGGCGTTCACGGTAAATCTGAGGATTAACTATAGACTTCCTGATGTCATCAGCAGTGGTAAAGCAAGATTGTGCCCAGAGATTTTTCCACTATGCATCAGCTGACTGAAAAGCCTGCCCATTCAGCTCCGAGTATTCCACACCTGCCTGACATTAACATAGCTGTTTCCTGCAGAGATGTCTCATACTGGGGTCAGGCAGCTGTAAATACTCCCTTCAGTATTTATTTAACCTTAGTATTCTCCTTATCCAATTCCCCAAATTAGCTTGCCATAAGGCTGAACAAGTGCCAGAGTAGGCACATGGGAAGTAGTCACGATGTCCAGAAGGGCAGACAGTCCCTCCAGAAAGGTGGAAGCAACTAGCCACTAAATTATTTTAGTTGTAAAATGAAATCATGACCTACAATCCACCCACACACATCCCTTCAGGCAAAAGGACAAGTTTACCTGCTGCATCTTCCCACATTTCAGGGACTATCAAACATTGACAGAAAAATAAAAATAAAATTCTAAACACTTGCCCTTATTTATGTTAATGACTCCTTTTACAGAGGGACTGCTGGATTCCCAGAAAGCAGCAAAGATCCCTGGGGAATGAGGGCAGAAAGCTGCAGTGCCTCTTACGGCATAGCTGGCTGCAGAGAAATAGGTCACTTGAGCGTCGCTGTGCAATCAATAGGGTGTTCGAGCCCAGGCAGCCAGGCCAGATGCTGCAGACAACGATGCCCAGGGAAAACCAGTGTCCTCGGAGGCAGCTCCACATCTGTCAGCAGTTTCGAGGCACATGAGGCATGACGGGTCAGGACTAACGCAAACCTAAGCGTGCTTCTCGTGAACATACTCACACAAGTCATTCCCTGCTGTGTGTTTTCCTCATCTCCAGTCATCCACCTCAGGGCCTCTGCAGCCGACAGGCAGCCGTCCGTGTACCACATTGAGAACCTCCTCAGCTTGGCCCAGGCAGCAAAAAACCCTCACGTAGGAGCCCGAGACAGAAACCAGAACCTTATTACCCTGCAGCACACCCTCCCCCAGCACTTCAGGGCTATACGTAACATTACTCCAGGCCTACCAAAAGAAATACTCAAAAAACATAACGGCTGCCTTCTTCAGAAGGTAAACTGGGTGAACAGGCCCTGGCGGGGGCTGCAGGGGAAAGCCAAGGCTGCCCCACGTCGGGCACGGCCGATTCCAGTCGGCTCCAGCCAACCCCTGCAAGGCAAGATGGTGGCACCTGGAGAAAGCCAGGGTAAGGAAGGGCAAAACGCTGCCTGGGAGCAATGAGTAAGTGAAAAAAAGAAGCGTGAGAAACAGTCTTGTGAGCCCCAGAAGTTAGTAAGGACGATGCATTTTGAATCACATAGCAAAGACACTGAACGTGTTTTAAGCTATTCGCAACCACAATGAGACCGTTTTACTGTCAGTGCACAATTTCAAGACACGTTTCGGCATCTGAGACACTACTGACAACTGCAACTAGGTCAGCACTTTTTCAGCCAAAAATTAAAAACAGCACAACAAAAAACCACAGCACAGGAATTAAGATTTAGTTTAACTCTCCAACTACGTAACTTGGCTGTGGTTTAATGGAAAAAACAAGTATCCAAAGAGTGCAGAAAACAGAGGAGTTGATATTGAACTACCTCTTCTTTCCGAAACTAACCTGTCTGCAAGAAACAGGCTTTGCTTACAACAACCACAGATGACCACCTCTGGCTGCAGCCTGAGGTCATGAAAGACCAGCTTTCAGCTATTCGTATCACCACGCACTGCTACCGTACTTGGCAACTGTTCCATACTCTGAAACACGTGAGTTCTTTAACTGGTTATTAAATGCCTGGCTAAAATCTCGACAGGAACGATTTGCAACTGTTACAAGCAATATTTGGTGGAAATAAATCCTAGATGTTCTTTGGAGAAACTACAGGTGTTCTTACTCTAACTAGCACTTTCTTGACCACCATCCCCGAGTGCAGACATGATAGCTCAGGTTGCTTTTTCCTATATGTTTATTCTGTACAACTCTTCAAAATTAATGCATTCTTCTCAAAATCATTAAACTAATTACTACTTCCTTCAATCAAAGTTTTAAAAGCTTTAAAAGCATAGAATTACTGAGACCACAAGTCTATATTCAGTCAGTAAATGTTTAAAGTACTGTTAACAGACTTGAACAATTGCTAATCCCTAAAACCAACAATATAATGCACTCTTACATCTATCACTCTTTTCTTGCTAAGTAGCTAAGACATTTAAGTTTTGTATACATTAAAAGAGTGGATACTACGTCCATAAAAGTGAACTGCTTGGAGGGAGCTTGAGGGGAAGCACGTTCTTTTTGAAGGGTACCAAGTAAGTCCTGCTCAGCACCACCAAATAGAGAATGTGATTTCACATCATTGCAATCCGTGAAAGACAGCAAAGGCCGTATGAGCAGCCAGTTTTGCAGCTGGAACATTACATTTTGAAGCTTGGGTAACCAATCTTAGCAATGCACCATATACATACATGTGTATATAAACACTTAAAACCAGCAAACAATTTCCAAGTCTACCCTTGCCTAGTCTACCCTCGCTATTTATTGCCTTGCCTAGCCTGCAAAGACAAAGCTACCTTCTCAGGATGTCCAAGGAGCTGTCACATCCCTGGCTGCTGACCTCCAAGAGCCGACCAACAAAACTAAAGACAAACAAAACCACTGGATTTCTGACCTCCTTCCAGCCCAAAGGATGAAAATGAGCATCGCCGTCCTCCCCACCTCGATTGTGTTGTGAAGCTGCCTGTGAAGTCCATGGATAACTCAGAAAGGCAGCGGCCGGCAGCCCTTGCAGCGTGCTGTGACCTGACGGCTGCCAACACTTGGGTTATGACATCACTAAACCCCTGACACCCATGGGTGTCACGCTCGCTGCCACCAAGGGTCACTACAAGAAGGCGGGCAACTTCTGGGACTTGCTCTACGAACAAATCACACTCTAGGGGCAGAGGGATGCAGGCTGCTATTTTCAGGGAGAGTTAATCACACCCTTCTGAGGACCTTACTTCTAGTTTTCACCACTTCTTGCTTTTGTCATCTGAATAGCCATTACTAGCCAAGTTTCAGCAGCTGTCTACTATTGGTATTACTGGGCAGTGGAGAGAGGCATGACTGGAGGTGGCACAGTTTACCGAATCTAAGAAATACTTGTTATTTCATTTCTAAGTGTGTGTGTTTCACTTCACACAGGCATCTGTTGGATACACACAGCCTAACCGGATGACTGTGTGCCCTAGAGGAACAACATGTCTAGATGAGCACTTTCATAGTCTTAAAAGAGTTATTAACCCACTGTGCACTTCAAAGGATTGTAGAAGTAAATACATAAGTAGATGAATAAGTAAAGGGCCTGAAATGCTGTGTGCCCTTCACCGCAGTTATTTAAATTCTTGCAGCATAGCAGGTAGCTACTGTCATTTATAGAGGTTTAAATGATGCTGCAAGGTTTTCAAACAGTTATATGTGTGCAAGAAGACTGAAAGTCTAAAGTCAATCATATACATTCCAAAACCAGCAATTTAGTTTTTCAGGACAGGTACTGAGACTGTAAGAAGCTGAATTTATTTTGTACCGGCAGCAAACTTTGTCACTAAATCCACTGGTTAAAAAGAAGCACCTATCTAAGAAAAATTACAAAAAATAAATCTGTGGGATGGAAACAAGATGGCATTTTTTTTTTCCCAGCAAATGCACTCCTATTGAATTGAAAAGCAAGAAAAATCTGGAAATTACACGAGAGAAAAAACCTAAAGGTCACAAATTAAATAATCCCAGCAGTGTTCGTCTGTTACATTTTAAGAAAATCAGAATCAATTTGCACCTGTCACTGAAGACCTGATAATTCCCCTGTACAAATTGTTGCAGAATTCTTCAGTAGGTACCCAGTTTTGTACGGAAATTGTAAGATTTCCAACAAAAATTGGACTTATGAATACCCATATCCTTAAATAACTAAAATACAACTAGCAAAACAGAATGCTTTTCAGTAATAAATACTGCTGCACAATAATTAAAAAGTCATTAACTGCTTTGCTCCCACATCAACATTTCAAAGACAACCAGAATCCATAGGAAGCAGTTGCCCTTAAAGAATTAAACATATTTTGGCAGAAGAAAAATTCCTTCAGCTTGAAAAATAAACATTCAATCTTCTGCTTCCTAATAGGATGCTACTGTTCTGTGACAAAATACTCTTGACATGGATGACTTCCTTCTCAAAAAAAAAAAAAATCTAACCTGGCAATAATAATTTAGTACAGCATCTTAGTAGCCATCATCCCTTCATTAAAATACCTGCATGGAGCTAATTAACTTCCTCTTCATTAGAGGGATTACAAACCTCATGAAACAGCTTCTCAACTCTTTCAAAGTGAAACATGAAGGGAGGGACTAATATGTTGGAAATTATAATGCACAGATCATATCTCAAGGTTAAACCTTTATCTGCTTGTTTTCTAATTAACCAACCATCTTCATTTAGTCTCCCTTATATCAAATTAGAGACTTTTCTACAAGTTTTGTTACCTTTCACTTTTACTGCTTATAGATAAGCATACATCTTGAACTTCATATTAACCTTGAGTATTTAAAGGAGAGGGGATGGGGGAGGAAAGAAAAGCAATACACAAAATTAGTTCTCAAATCTAAAAGACAATTATGACGTACAAGCGAAAGTAAAACATTCATCCAATGATAGACTAACAGAATTGCCGACAAATTCAACACAGTACTAAAACACTTTATTTGATCCCAAACAAAAGGGAAGACACTGTAATAAACATTTTCTGAAACAAACAAAAAGGAACACCAACAACCTTTGTAACCATCTGAAGTTAGCGCCAGTGTGCACTTCTAATACAACTTTCTAATATTCCTACTCCAAACAACCAAGAACTGAAATATCCTCAGAATCTGCAGTTTCCATCAAATTAACTGAAATCTCTGCACCTAGTGTTGAGAATATCCAATATCTTTGCAAGCTGTAGCACAAAGATAACATGACTCTGTTCTTTTGCAGGAAGTGTTAAAAAAAAAAACAAACACAACACCTCAATGATGCACACGTATTACACATAGAAATTAATAACAGTACAGAAAAAAGAACAATGTCTTCTTTCACATTATAGGGACTGAATATTAGACTACTTGCAGAGATTCAGGCAGCTGCTGGGAACATCTAAGGAGCTCTTGTATTTGAAACAAAACTGCTATCAGTTGAAAGCAAAACAATCCCGTTATTTAAACACGTCGACTAATTGTATACATGTTCTGTAGTCCGATTTTGCAATCCCCAAATTAAAACATGAATCAAAATTTCTGAAGGAAAATAATTATTCCAACAGTTGTGAGGGCAGAGCCAAACTACAGACCTTCACAGCGATCAATTACTTCAAAAAGTCAAAAACATCACCAAATACTTGCAGGAACTCTACCAAAACAATATAGGTGATATAGTCGGTAATATTGTCAAACCCTGGAAAGGGCATCCAAAAGAGTCAGTACCTAGTCTTACCTGCCCAAAAGTAATGCTCGCACAGCTCTGCAATCAGTTCACCTATTTTCCTCTGCCAGCTTCTGACAGCCTTTACAGCAGAAAGTTAACCCATCGCTTATGGATAGGATGTCTCTCTGGTAACAACCTAACCCCAAGCGTAAAATTTCAATATATCCCTGCCAACCTGCAGGAACTAGGCTTCAATTAATCCAGCGACAGAAAAGTAGTGCAAAAAAAAAAAAATAATAGGACTCGACTGATTTGTTGCAGTCTAAATTTAAAACGAAAAGCATAAAGAGCAGCGCACTTCCAGACTCTGCCTAAGGGTAGTTAAAAAAAAAAAAAAAAAGCCTAAAACA
>NW_009719714.1:0-39169 GCF_000703405.1 Apaloderma vittatum
ACAGACCGCGGCCTCGCCGGGCCGAGCCGTGGAAAGAGCGCGGAGAGGCCGGGCTGGGAAGCGCCCGGGGTCGCGTTAACAGCAGAGACGCGTCTCAGAGAGTGACAATTGGAAACACAAACTTCTGGCCCAGCAGTTCAAAAAGTGCAGACTGGAAACCGCTGCTGAAAGAAACCACATATTTGAAGAGACTTTTGTGCAGCATTTCCAAGACAGATTTACATCTCTGGCAGAACGAAGAGACGGGACAAACTCTGCATCAGAGGGAGGTTCTTGCCCTCTAATAACTTGCCCCTAACCTCAGGGATAGCGTGTGTATCCCCTTAGGAACAGTACAAATATGTAAACAAAGAAATACAAAAACATAAGCCCCACAGGGGGGAGTTAACGGAAACAAATACAACATGAAGCATCCCAGCTGTTTCGCTGTAAAAATATTAACTAGACTGGGATGTGGACCGAGGGTCTGCTGTGGGTAATTCCAACTTCGTGTACCTCCTGACCCATCTGCTTCAGGGACTGCCGAGGGCAGGCTCGGGTTCTTCATTTGGAGTCCCTGCTGTGATTTATAGCCGTGGGAGTTCAGCTCATCTCTTGACTCAAGTGTTAAGTGCTCCACCCTGCAGAGCTGCTTTCCTCAGCTGAAGCCTTGAGGCACCTCAAGAAGTGAGGGTCCGAACATGGCAGCAGCTGGAAGACGTTGTTGGCATAGCTCCCTCACAGTCCTTCAGAGCTGCCAGCCTAGAAGATTTCAGCAATATTGCACCACTGGTAATTTTTAAGCGTTAGCCCCATACATTGGGGATATGTCTGAGGAGTACAACAGGACAACTGAGCAAGGTTTCCATATGGCCAAAAGCACTGAGTTTCTTTTCTGAGTTAAAGAAATAGTTATGGTGACTGCTGCATTAATTTTCTTTTTATTTTATTGGTTTCTTTCCATTACTCTTAACTCCTGGCAGCAGCTTACAGAATCCCTCCCCATCCTGGATGGTTTCTTCTTTCAGGCGTTTGCAGGCAGTTGTTCTGTTCACCCTTTCATCATTGCTTAGCTCATTTAATCTTTTCTCATAAGTCAGTCCCTCCCATTACCTAATCATGGTGCAGATTTTCCCTGAGCTCCCTTCTCAGTTGCTTCATTTATTTTATGGTGACACAGTGGACAGTAATCCTGCCATTGTTAAGGTTTCCTGTTGTGGACTTTTGAGTTATTTTTGTTCAGAGTTGCTGCAGTAGTTGGAGGACTGAGCTAAGCTTTCCTTCTGAAGAATAATTACAGGCAAGGTCACTGATAATGCAATAGAAAATATGGTTCATGGATAATTATAGCTGATCGTTTTGGGGATGGAGGCTTAATGCAGTTCTGGTATGTGAGCTCCTGGTGGAAGAAGGCCCCAAAAGTCGTGTTTGATATTAAACACACCATCAGGACTCCAAACACTTTTGCTCTGCTGGGACGGTTTTGCTGCCTGCAGAAAACTGTAATTTATTTGTGAATTCCTACACAATTTTCTTCAAGACAATCTAGGCAGTTGAAGCCTGCAGTAATTTTGGGCTATTAATTTTACTGGGAGTATGGTTTTTACCAAAATGATAGGTGACAGAAACAGAATTCAATCTGTATGACTGCAAGTTTCTGACATCCCTTGATTTCAGGTTGCCTCTTTGTTTTTCATTGACTGCAGAGGAACGTGGGACAGGTCTCATAAGAAGCTCCATTACTGCAGACTTAGCGCATTTGCCTTTACTATCGATTGCGCTATTTAGTCATTCATGATTTACAAATTCCACAAGTGTTAGTGCTGCTACTGAGTGCTACCTTGCAGTAGTAGTTAACTTCTGGTTAAAGATGTCCCTGCTTACTGTAGGGGGGTTGGACTAGATGAGGTTTAAAGGTCCTTTCCAACCCAACGTGTTCTGTGATTCTATACTTAGACTACAGCAGAAACAAAATCAGTGCTGCTTTGCACCTGAGTTAAAACTGTGGCAGACCAGCCTCCAAACCCAGCTGGACATGGGGAGAGATTGCACCATCAGTGCTTACGTGACAATCACCCCCCCATTCATGTATGCATGAGCCAATTCCTGAGTGTGACCCAAGTTCAGGATACCCAGTCCTGAAGCCCTTGCACAGCACCAGCATAGCATCTGCCAGGATGCAGCCCCCACCTTCTACCAATTCCTGCTCAGGGTTTTGGTTGGTTTGTTTTTGTGTGTTCTTTTTTTCTCTCCAATCCCTTGATAATTTGAGAATACAGCTTGAAAAAAAACTCAAAGCTATCCCATACCCAAAAGTCTGGGGTCCCAAGAGCAGCCCTGAAGCGGGGACTGAGGAGAGGGTGCTGTGCAAAGCTTGACAGACCACATCCCCTCTCAGCTTCAGGAGAGGCTGGGGCATGAAAACACGTGGAAGAGCTTTGTCTATACTTGGAAACACACCCACAGTGAAAATGCTTGTAATCAGTCATCTCTCCAACAACTGTTGAAAACAGCATAATCTGCTAACACAGAGAAGCTAAATTGCTTTCAGACAAAATACTGAGAAACTGCTTCTGTGATTTTATCCAGCTCAAATCCAAAATGCCTAATTTGACAGCTCTAGTGCTGCTGAAGTTTCTGTCAATTTATCTTTTTCCCCCTAGTTTTCTTTTCTCTAGCTTTACATTTTAATCTATTTCCCTCAAGTAAGTTTTTTATAAATACAAAATCTAAGTACACGAGATATTTAAATAATCACAGCACGCTGGAAATACAAGCTTTTATAATAAACTATGGATGCTATGAGCTGAGGCTGAGCAGGGGAAGCAAAGCTTCAGAGCAAGGTGAAAAATACACTATCATTTCTTAAGCCTGCAGCATTTTCTGTGTACTAAAACCTGCTTTAATTAGAAGGAAAATACTGAAAGGATGTTTAATCTCATGAGAACCTTTGTTGTTTCTAAGTAAAGAGGAACCAGAGTCATCACTGCTGAGATTACAATGAAAACAGTGCGATTACATCCGGGAAGAACTGGGCCCAGCTACAGCTTCTCTGTAGAGAAGCGATTGACAGCTGTCTCCAGGTACCTCATATTAAAGACATGCCAAGAGGAGTAGCACTAACTCCCATTTTCTGACCTGTGACTGAACAGGAGCTCCTGGATTTGAACAATGCCTTACTTCTGTTACACTTCTGATCATCATTAGGTTTTCATCAGTGATCAGTTCCTAACCGGGAAACTACACAACTGTGCTCGGTGTGGCTATCGCAGCTCCGAGCCACTGAGCTCTGTGCTCCACAGGATACAGCATCTTGGCTAATTTTAGATGTGATGCAATGAGCGGCAGCAGCTCACATGAGGCAGGAGGGATGGAGCCCAGCAGCCAGAGCTCAGAGCAAGGATTTTATAATTCAGTCCTTAAATGCAGCTTTCAGAATTAAGGGAGGCTTTTATTACTACTGATGCACCTTTATGGGTGTGATTGAATAAGAAAGCAGTAGCAAGGACAAACACTTCTGGGGGAGGATATTAGGACAAGAGCCAATCACCAGACTTGCTGTCCTTAGGCGGTAACCACGGCTGCCCCAGGTCCTGCCTCCCAGTCTTTCCCCCACTCTCTGTCCCCTTTGATGTTCTCTGCTGAAATGCTGTAGTGGGTCTGACACACATGCAGGCTTTTTTTTTTTTTTTTAATAGGAACACCATCTCTTATCCTTATTGAAGCAATCACAGAGAGATGGCTTAATTCAAGTATTTGGTTTTCTCTCATACTTGATTTTCTCAACAGCCTCCCACCCCTCACACAAGCCAGACTGCGATACAGAGCCAGCCTGCTCATAACCAAATTCATGCACAGAATCTATAAATAAATACCAAGCAGCTCTACCTTTTGGAAAGTCTCTACTTGTCAGAGCAGTGACCTATCCTGACCAGCATTCTGGCTCCGATGCTGTACTGGACTGAGTCAGTGGTTACACGGTGCTCTCCCCCTGGCCAGCATCCTGCTAAAGAGACAGCAGGCTGTCAGGGATCGGCTTTGCGTCGAGCTTTGGGCTTGGATGTTTCAAGGAGGATTCAGGTCTTTTACTGTTATTAGACTTTAGCATGAAATGTTTTTACCTAATTCCCCCCCGCCCATGAAATTCCACCAGTGAATTACCCACCTTGTTGTCCATTGTCTTTAAACATCTATTTGCAGGTCGTCTACTGCTAACAAACGTGTGTCAATAAATCATAATTTAAAAACACAAAACAGTAATTCTTAATCAAAATATCCCTTTACACATCTAAATGATAAACTAAATATTGGAGAAAGAGGTCTCTACATTTTTTATGGTATTTTAAAACAATTATCTCAAAATAAAAAAAAAACTTTGTTAATCATCTGGAATTTTTAATTTCCTATTTTGCATGGGAACCTGAGTAATTAAACATACGGTATGCTTGTTAGCTGGGAAAAGATCAGGATTGGAATAGATTCTCAAAATTAGAAAGCACTAAAATATAGCAGCAGTCTTGGCTGCCTAAACTTAAAATAAACAATGTTTTATGTTAATTGCTTGAACAGATCAGCACTGAAAAAAACCCATGTGTCTAAATGATTCTGAAATACAGTGCCTGGCAAGAGAGAGGAAGTCTCAGGAGACTGGGGTTGAGCTACTCACTAATTTACCTGCAAAGGAGATTATCTAATATAGACATAGCTGATAAGGAGCAAAATGTGAAGTGGTGTTTGGTGGCTTCTGTATAAGCTCAGTAGCTTTAACAGTCATGGGATTCCTAACACAGAAGAGTCCAGTCAGTTAAATGTAATCATATTTTTATAGTGCTACATCACTGAGCTGTTGGGCACTATAATTGCATTCTGGTGTAAGTTTTCATGCCCAGTGTGGACACACAGTCTGTCAGCTGTGCTGCTGCCATGAGCAGTGGTATAATAGAATGAAAATCTCCACATCATCATTCTAGGTTGGTACTGGTGTGATTCTTTAAAACACTGGCGGAGTGGCAGAAGACAGCTCCCAACACGTTACTGCATCATTACACTGGGCCATGCAGAGGATGAATGGATACACATTTTGCTGCTTATACATGACACAGGTCCAGGCCAACACTGCTTCCAAGAGCGGAAGTCGGCACACATCCTGCACCAGGCTTCGGGCTTATTCATCAGCCGACGGTCGCTTACGTGGAATGCATCTGACCGCGCTGCAATTATGCCTGCTGTGTTCAGACTTGCCTCCATTTCAACACATGGACTTAAAGGGTGTTTTTCCGCTGTTGTTTTTCAATCATGTATTTGAGCCTTACACTTCACTGTGAATCAATTTGAATACAACTACTGGGAAAAACAAACAAACACACCACCAAAAGACTTTGAGATAACTTAAATTTTAACTCTGGCCACTTCACACTACTTCAATAGGGGAGCAACTCAAAAGACAATAGCTCCAGGACTCCTTTGGTACAAAGGCCATGGCGAGTGCAGCCTCTGAAGTGGGCAGCCTCACAAGAGGGTGAGCAGTGCTCAGGAAGACTGTTTGGAGCAGTCTTTTGTGGTGTGAGGACATAGATGACAGCAATCTGTGGCCTACATTAATTGTCAGTCCAACTATTCAGGGATCATATGCACAGCATGCACCTGACTTTTTAATTTTTACTTTCCCCTTTCCTAGGTTGTCACCAGCTGGCTTTCTATCTGAAGTTTCTATCTATATGAACAATTATCACACTAAAGTATTTAGAATTAAGACTGCGTGCCTTAATATATACATATGCCTACATACTAATACAAGCCTGCCTGCAGCTGAGATAAGAGATAATTTTGTTTATTACAGCACAAACACAAGGGGGTGAAACATCCATGCAAGCTGCTTTGATCTAGCTGGTTGGTTGGACTGTGTATGGTACAATGACCATTCAGCAAGAGGCTGAAGACTATATCCTTACACTTGAGACCTTTAAGACTCAGGCTATCTCACAAACAACCTCCCCTTCAGACTAGATAATAATAATGTAAGAGACGAACCGTGCATTTTTCTATGCCTGGCTTCATCTAGTGTATTGCATTTTTAGAGCACTGTATATGACAAATCTTCCAGGAATCCCAAACATAAATGGAAGTTCCACTGAATCACTAGAAGCAGCTGAAGAACACCATCAGGGAGGCCACACAACTGCGTGGAATGTGATGAATTTCCAGGAATAGGATTGTTTCCCGGAGATTATTGTGTAAAATGCAAGTATAAAGAGGGAACAAAGGTAATGCTGACAGCCTCTGCACCAGTAAGTTATTTTAGTTTGTGAAAAGAAGAATGAAGAAAACAGACATGTTAGAAGACCTTTGCTAGGCTAACAGGAAGCAAGAGCAAACCCTGAAACAAAGCAGGACAAAATTATCTCAGCATAAAATGTAATTTCTACATGATTTTATCTTATGAAGCTAAATCCACTTTTAGCTTGAATGCAGCACTAATGGAGAGGTTAAGAGCTGTATGTCCATGCTTCCATCTAGCAATAATAAAGAAATGACTAGGGAAAAGGCACTAATTGTAAACAAGTTAACTCTGCAGTTCTGAGGGGAAATGAGAGTAGTGCATTTTGGGGTTGGAAAGCTATAGGAAACCTGCCCATTCAGGGTCATTAAGAAAGGAGTTCTGCTGACTAGAACCTGCTCTGAACCATCACTTAAGCAGAGCATGTTCAAAGGTAAGTACCACACAGCGTGTACAAAAGTTTGACCTCTAGATATAACAAAAGCAAATCTCTCCCAGTAGAGCCTTCTGCTCTCTTCCTTCAGGGAACCTCTGCTCCAACATGCTGGAGGAAATTTTACTTATAAATGGTTGACTTTTAGAGGTGCAAAATCTAGTATGGTTTTTACCCTGGAAGTGTTTGCTTCTCAGCTTTATCAATCGCAGCTCAGGTCCTCACACAAGATTCAACTTCTAATAAGACATCAGATGTCAAATCCAGGCAACATCGAGGTTAGTGTTCAGTGTTTGCATACTTTGAATTTCAGGTGGTCTTTCCACCATATACAAAGATGCTTGGATGAAACACAAAAACTAGGTATAGCGTTTCATGAAACAAGTTTTCAAACAGTTCTGCTTCCATTACTCATTTACTTGTTGGTCCAGCAGAGAGGCAGGAATGGGAAAAATCCCACTTAGATAAGTCCAAGGATATGCAACTAGACATAGTCAAGCTTATCAAGGTTTAAAGAACAATGACAGGCTACCATGGTTACTTTTCATATCTAATTACTGCAAGTAACAGCCTGTGTCCATACAGCTTTCCTCCCTTATTGCCACCAACTTGGCTACATCCAGACTGCCAGCTGGAATCAGTTGCTGGCCTGTGGCACCTAGAGCATTTCTGGGAAGGGTGCTGACCAACCCAGCTGTGCCATAGACCATACCACGATTTGCAGTATGAATAGAGAGCATGCTAGTGCTTGGGCCTTTGCCCCAGGCCAGTTTAGCTTGCCCATGCAGGAACTGTCTGCACAGCTGCACAAATGCGTGCACACACAGGGAGGGAAGAAGGGAGGAGAGGGCAGCAGTACCGTCAGTTTGTGCCAGCTCCCACTAATCGTGGAATTTCAGCACTGTATGCCAGCTAGCTAGCCCTCCTCCAGACTTACACTGGGAAAACACACAGCCACATTGGCCTACCGAAGCTGATACACCAGCTCTGTACAGAAAACAGGAACATAACATTTTTTGCCCTGCACCTATATTTTGCCATTACCTCCACAGCATCTCAGTGGTGTGGCCTTCAGTCTCCACATCGCAGTATGACTCCCCCACCCCAAGCACCACTGCAGAGATCCTGAGCTAGCCCAGATGAGCTGGGAGCTGCCTGGCACAGCCCCTGGGCCTAGCTTGTCGCCCAGAAGCAGTCAAACTGCATTAGCTACAAAGGAGACAGCAACACACAGCAGCCCAGCCAGAACAGAGTGGAGCCTGCTTCCCTCCCCTGCCACGTCTCTCGACAGTGAGAAGACAACTCCTGTGGGGCTAAGAGTTTGCAAAGTACTGTTTTCTTTTCCTTTCAATGTAATAAACAAAAACATATTACTGGCTCAAGTTCTATAAATTCAACATGAACACTATGTATGTTTTTATGAAAAAACAGACAGGAAGTTATGAACTACTTCCCAACAAAAGCAACAGCAACAATGAAAATCCTGACTCATTAAAGCCCTGATAATTACACCCATGATCACTCAGGCAATCTTATTCTGTGCCTTTAGATGGGCTGATTTTTCACATACCTCTTAGACCTAGCAGATAAAGTTGTAAGCTGAAAGGAGATGTGATATGTGTAGATGCACACTTGAAACTCTAATCCATGCTCTCCCTAGAAGTGTTGCTTTCTTCACCTCATTCAAAGTTCATTTAATGTAGTGAATGATTCAGCCCAGAGGATACTGCATTCATAGTAAAAAATACGGTTTCTGTGGATTTATTAAGATGAAGACTGCTTACATCGTATTCCCACAGGAAATAATGTAAGGAATAAACATCAAAGTAATGATGCAATCTATGTCCTCCTCCTAATGAATACTAAATGCATCGATTGATTTCAAACAAAATAAGTCTCATATAAACCACGTTCCTTCAGTTTGCATGAAAACAGGCAACTGGCTGCCTAGGAGAAGATCCTGCAAGTGTTCCAGCCAAGAGAGAGTCAGAAAATCTGTAAGAGGGAGGTCACTTTTAAATACCCCAACTATGAGGAAATCTTCAGAGACAATGATCAGTAGGCCAGGCTTCATTCCTTCAGCTGCTTATGAAATGATGCAGTGTTAAGCTCTTCCTCTCTGGTTTCATTTTTCTTGACTTCCATCCAGTTATGGATGTTTGTCAGAAACTTCAGGCAGACTGCATGCTTGTCCAGGCTAGAAACAGTAAAAAGCACCTCCAAGTTACAAGCAATGTAAAAATAACATTTCTGCAACTGCAAAGTCCTAGAAATCCCCAAGAGTTATGATGCTGACAAAGTGCATTTTGTACTGACAGGAGTCCCTGGCTACATACACATTAGCTGGAAGACCTACAACTCTGACACATAGCAACTGCTCTACCCTGTTGGCTTTACCACTATTCCTCACAGCACTCACCAAAAGCAACCTCAGGCAGAGAGGGGCAAAGGCCTTCAGATTTATTTATTTTTTTTTTCTTGCTCCTAGTAACTTGAAAAAGCCCACACCGTGGGAAACTACTAACTTTTGTTTTACGTATTCTGTCCTCCTGCCCTTAGTGGCAGGATCCGTAACATCCCATTGTGAACATTTAAAGCATTTAGAGAAATGAATTGCAAGAGACTATCATCCTTTAATTATGTGATAGTTAGTGCTCCTAACAGAAGATGATGTTGACCTCTAGTGACTAGTCTGGGGATACCTGGTGGCACTAGCACAGCGAAATATTTCTGTGAACACCGAGCCAAAAATTTCACTGAAGCTGGCACATGAGAACAGTCACCTTCCTCATGGAGATGAGTAATTACACATCTCTTTCAGGGAAGAAAAACCCTTAGCTGAAACAAAGGCCCCAGAAGGGCTGCTATATAGCTTAAATTATGCATACAGAGAAATTCAAATAGAGGATGATTGTACATGGATGCCTTGAGCTGTACAGTGGCTGCAGCCTCAAGAGAAAAAAGCACTCAGAACAAGTGAAAGAACTGGACAAAGCAACTCATGGAGACAAACCGTGGTATAATTCCAGGAGAAAACCAGGGGTTGAGGAGTCAGTTAGGAAGGGACCTGAGCTGGAAGCAATGAGTGAAATAGATTTCTCAAAACACAGAAATGAAGCAAGAGTAGCAACTGTGACTAAATAAGCAAAAACAGAAGAGGAGCACCCCAACACACTATTTCTTAGCTGACATAACCCATTAGACACAACATTTTGCCAAATTACGAATAATGGAAAATACTGCTACATTTAAATACTGTCCATCAGTAAGTTACACATTTGATTTTTAAATCTCATCCATTCTCCCTAGTTGGAACTATTTATTCAATTATGTTTGAAAATCATGTAGAATATGTTATGTTGCACATTCATGGAATAAAACCAGAACACAACATATGGTGCTGTAGGAAGTCACTCAGATCTTATCTATAAATTCAAAATAATAAGTGTTTTATTTCCTCACTTAAAAGAAATGAAGAAAAAACTCCTCCCAGCAAAGCCACTCAAGGTCTATGAAGAAAATAGCAGATATTCAGGAAAAGAATGAAAATGACTCAAGGACTGAGAATGACACTACATTCCAAACTAGAGACACAGCCCAAGCGATATAGTGACACACTGCCCTGTGCAGGGAGAGATACCAGCAAAAGGAAAATAAGGGGAACGGACCATGCTCCCAGGTAACCTTTCTGACATGGATTTGAAGAGGGAAGAAAACATAATTCCCAGTCCCTCTAGAACTACGTAATGGTAGCTGTTTTTCAATAGAAAAGGACTTTTCCCATATTTTGAGAACTAATTCTATTTAAGACAACTTTTCTAACAGAGATTAACATCCATCTTAATATCACTGCTTACTTCTCAGCTTGGACAGATTAGCATCACAACTGGGCAAAGACACCCTTGCAGCAAAAATGTAAACTGAAAATGCACATTTTGCCACTCAGATGCATAAGTTAAAGAAATCAGTTATTTTGCTATTTGGGTAATGTGTTTGATTTTCATACAGTATGAAGATGAACTGGTACTGCTGTCCTCTTTAAGAGTTCCATTCCTGGTTTCCAGGGTTTTGCTCCATGCTGCAGTGACTGGAGATTAAGAGTGTGTTTACAGTCAAACTTCAGAAAACTTAAACTGCGATTCATATTTAATTCATTCCAATATTTTTTCAAACTGTCTTTTCAAATTGTCCATACCGAAATCACGTTTACAGTGTATGTCTAGTCATGCAATAGCGCCAGCAGGGGGAAATGGAGAGTAAAATAGGCCTAAAGCTGCATGAAACAGGTAGGAGAGAAATTTCACAGTAGAAATGCCATAAGCAGGGGTCTTGGAGCATTTAAAAGCAGAAATATACTGGCATTTAAATAAGAGATTTAAAAACAAAACAAATGAAACCCAAAATACTAAGGAGTAAAAGTACCAGGTATCATTTTCTGGGTATAGCTAATTATTTCTGAACACTTAGTAGCTTTTTGAATCTTTAATAATCATACACACACACACCTTAAACATTTGTGTAACTATTCATAGATGACTGCAATCCTTTTGTTAGCATTCCTCTGCATCTATTCTCTCCAGCCAGAAAGGTTCTCAGGACATGTGCAATTTTTTAGGGGAAAGGCAAAGACATTACTTGGCATGTCCAAACACGCCAGGTCCCTAGCTGCACAGAACACATCTCCCATGCTTCACTGGCAATTTGATTTAATGTCAGTATGTACATCTTACACTAAAAAAGCTCTCTGATTTTTTAGAATTCAAGTAAATGCTGCTTCCTCCCCACTGATCTACGGACTTACATAACTGTCAAAGAAGCCACTGGCTTAACCCTATGAAGATGGCAAACGTACAGCTGTTAGATAAATGAGTGCTAAGGATGCAAACAGAAATACTGATATTGGAAGAGACTCAGACCTACAAGGAAAGTTTTCCCCTCCAAATAGTATTTTTTCCATTACTCCTTGCCAGCTCACTCCTTTCAACATATAGCAGGGAGAGCCTCTAGAGAATTACTGACTTTTCCTACCGATCTGTGTACTTCTTACTCCATGTGCTACACTTGGATATGGCCACTATTTAGGTCACATTTCTATCTACGAACGATCAAATCTGGCACAGCCGCCGAAGCAATCAGTCCTGATGTGCCCCTCCCAGCTCTTTCTCTCATGCCAGTGGAAGCATGAATTCTCCTACATACCAGGCTGTAATTTTATCAACAGCTGGACTCCAAGGGGGAAGGCAGCAATCATAGTGATTTAACATCTGTCTACCCTCAACACACAATCCAAAGGAATGTTTACCTAGAAACAAGGGAGATAACTTCATCGCTGTCTAGATGCTGTAGAACTTCTCGCTGTCTAGATGCTGTAGGCAACTCTTGCCCTATGCAATTATTACTAGAATTAAAATTCACTAAAGGGTAGACAGTGAGAAAAGGCAGAGTTGAAATCAACTGGCACACAGGCCTTCCTTAGAGGGAGAAAATTCTGAAAAAAATGCAAGAGAAATATTGCAACTGTAAGGATCTCACTGTAAGGACCTTACTAACTTCTGCAGCATGGCTTTGTTGTTTGTCTTTAAAAAGAAAACACAGAAACTTTTCTTAAGGAAAAAAAAAATCCCCAAACTTCAACTTGTCCTCTGCTTTAGCTGTTTTCTTGAGTTTGCAAGGTCATGGAGCAATACTCCAAGGGAAGCAAATGACTGAGATCTGAACTGATTAAGCCTGAAGTCTTAAAAGACAGCTTGTCATGCACTATTTGCTATTTCATTGCTGACTCAAGAACATTCAGCTCGTGTGCATATTCCACTATCCCATCTGCCCACTGCTTTAGCTTCTCACCAGCAGTTGCATATTTCCAGCACGAACATCTTTGATATATTGAGAACTAAGTGCAGGGCAGCATAAAACATGCAGAGCTTTTCATCAAAGTATCAGAAGTACTACTCTATTAACTATTACTCTTTATTTGTGAGCTTAACTTATTAAAAGCCTTCATTTTAACATAATAAATAATGTAACTATGTACTATAGCCTGCTGCAACTAGAGACTTTATGTAGAATTTCAGACTCCTTTGCTATGGAATATGAGGCTTTGTTTATACTCTTGAAGGATCTGTGTAAATTTATAGCAATGAAAATCAATCCCTCTTTATTAGCTGCTGGCATTATTAAATCCAGAAAAACAGGCAGCTACAGCTAAAAGCAAGACTCAGTAAATTTAAAACTTTGTACCTAAAGTTTATCAGTTTTCTCTGAACCAATGCAGGAAAAAATATGTTACCAGTTAAGGCCATTGAGTGGACTAACTTCTCAAGCTAGCAAAACCACACACACTTGGCATAAAATCAGATTTAAATCAAGTAAGACTCATATGTCCTTGCCTTTGACACTGTTGCTTGTTTCTAGTTATTTTTTAAAAAAGAAAACTGTTATCCATTTCCTTTTTGTGCATATGCTATATAATTTATATCCACATAATAGAAAGAAAACAAATTATTGTTTTACAAGCTCCTTTTATCAACACATCTTTAAGAATAAAAAGGAGTGGTATGAATGTGCTGAACTCCCACTGGCTTTGGATGGGAGTCAAGCATGTTCACTAAGCAGTTACTCAAAAACTCAGCACCTTACAGAGTGAGCCCCTGCACAGCACTAAAGTTACTTCATGAGTTTTCTATGAGACAGACTGCTTTGAAGAAAAACTAGCAGCACTTCCCATCAACCAGAATAAGTAACTGATTCAGGAGTGAAAACGGCTTGCTCTACATCAGTGGGACTAGCTCCTGCCCTAGCTTCTCTTTCCTCTTCACTTTTCTATCTCTATCCACTACGGGAGTGGCTTTGTTGCTCTGACACAGCCATTTTCATCAACCTTGCAAAAAGCAATGCCAGCTTTGGGTTACCTTAATAATCCAGGCTAAACACATCAGGTTCTCCAGCAGCAGCTGCTGAACTGTATCACACCTAAGCAGCAGAAAATCTGAAAAGAGCACAGAAACCACTCCATAATCAGAGCACTGATCTAGATAAAAACATAGGCAACCTGAGGAAAGCTGACACTGTTAGTGATTAACGAGCCCACATAGTCACCAATTATTACAGGTTGCACCTCTTGAAAGTCTGATTAGTTTCCCTCTTACTCCTAAATTTTCAGGTAATCATTGCAGCCAAGATAACTGAGCAAATCTGTTATCCAGTAAGACCAGTTCAACATATGCTATTTATGAACTCTTGAAGAGCTTTTTAAAATCTTTCTATTCTTACACTTTCCACTTCATTAACACTTTATTTTTGATAAATATATTTAGTATTTTTATTTTGATAAATATATAAATAAATATAAATTTTAGTATTTTATTTCAATAAATACATTTAGTATATTACTGTGTCCTAGACCTGTTTAATACCAGATCTGGATTCAATACTTATGCATATGTAGCAATACACACACATATATCATAGCCCATGTAAAGAAGCCGTGATCATTTGGCTGTAATATAATTAAAAAAAAGAGGCAGCCAAGGATAATTAGTTTGCAAGCAAATGCAAAGTCGCACCCTAAGCAATCATCAAAAAGGGAGGTATTGATCTTTGTCTCATTCTCCTGCTGACTTTGGTACTTTTCAGACTGTACCAAACTAACTCAGCTTGTTAAACCAAACCAATGGTGTAGACAAGATCACAGGGAGAAAGCAGGGAAGACAGAGGACTGGAACCTCTCCTGTACTGATGCAGAGGGGTTAGGCACCTGTAGCTGTAACGAGCAACTTGACTCAAAAACCCCACCAAGCTCTCTCATGCACAGTTTAAAGCAATTTTGCTGCTAAGCAAGGCTGACTTAAAATAAGCAGTCAATTCACTATTTACTTGCAGGTCAGTTATGTTTTCAATTAAGAGTAGTGAGCTATGTTCCTCCTATTTTCCTGACCAGTCACTGCAGTGACTGGCATTTCTACATACCTCCCCATTACAGCTTTCACCCTTGCACGCTTTCTGAATGCTAATCATGTTAGCTGTTTTACAATGCCTTTTGACAAAAGTATTAGTTCTGCACTACATAGATACGCAAGTATGAGGGAAGGGAAAGAAAAGTTTTATTCATTTTTATTAGCTTAAATAGTAGCTGTAGATTTATACCTATCATTTTTAGAAGACAAGAAAAGCAATGAGTAATAAATTCACCTGTTTAACAGCATGACCCAAAGCACTATAGCCTACTGCTTCACTGTGTTAAGCACCACACTGTCATAACTGCCTGCTAGCAAGTACCCCTCCCAATAGCTTCCCAACAGCCTTGCTCAGCTAAGTAGTAATAATGATCTCTCAGATATCTCCCCTCTTACTTTGGGCAATTACTTCTTTTCCCTCTCTGCTGATAGACCAGTTCTCATCCCTTCTTCTCCACCTCTCTGAATGTTAAATGCATATGGCTTGCATATCCATACCACCTGAAAATCTTCTAGCCAGCTCCTGCCAAGCAGAGGGCACATTTGTATAAAATAATAAAAATGGTTTAGAAGTTATGAGGCTGGACAAAGAGAGAACAGATATTCAAGTAAATGGAGGAATATAGGGAAGCAACAGGGCAGAGATGTAATAATTCATTTACCAAACACACTAGACTGAGTTAATGCCTAAATCCTTTCAGACACCTGTCCAGCCCTGAAGTGGACTGCTGCTTCCCACTCTGTCCCTACATCCTAGCGGTGGAGGACTGGGATAAACTCTTCACGTAATGCCAGGATAGCAACTTCTCCAGGCACAGGAACTGCCAAGACAATGCTGTATCCACCAAGCATACAGGACTGTAGCATCACTGCTTGCTGCCTCCCCCTCTGTCGCTACAGCCTACGCTAGCTGTAGAACTGCGCAGTCTCTGCATTCTCTCTGCATTACCATGTTTGCACATCTGAGGGACTCGCCCACCCAACAAGGCCAAATAAAGCATAAGAGATTGATCAGAAATAATCACAGTTCTCCCAAATCCTTGCTATAAATAACCCATAGGATGACATGCACTGCCTCTTGCTTTCAGAATTTGCAGCCACATATCTGCTAGCAGAACTCTTCAGTTTCTCCTATGTTGTTCTCTATAATCCCAGCATTTATTGGGGTGGAAAGGTAGAAGGGAGAGAGTCACTTACTAGAAGTGATTCCAAAATTAACTTCAGGTCACGTTCTTGAAGATGGAAAGTCTACATACCAAGAAAGTTTGTTAGCACGATGTAAATCTACTGGTTAAAAAAAAGAGAAATCATTAGAACTGCAGTAAATTGCCACAAAAACAAAATACATGGATCTGTAGGAGCATGAAACAACAGCTTTAAGAACAATCTGCATTATTTTATACTACCACCTCAAAACAGGTAAACCATAATGATTTTTTAATCAGTTCATTTCATCTCCAAGAAGAGAGTGCCATATTTCTGTAAAACTTGCTAGGAAGGTTCTTATTTTGAAAGATAACAAGCTAACACTTTAATACGTAACATTACTCGCATGTTTAGTTTGGTTTTTTCCCCCTTTGTCTTCAAAACATGGAGCCAAACCTAGATTGCCACAAAAAGCCATCAGGTATCTCACATTTTAAGAGAAATGAGATCTTTGGGCTAACACAATGTGCAATACTTGAAAGATACTCACAATTTACTACAAACAGCATTATTTTTGGCAGTTTGTCTGACAGCTCTATGTGCCAAGCTGGGAGGAGAAGCATTGCTTTCTCACTGCTCCCAGTACAATTCCAGGCTGCAGTCAATACTTATCCAGCTCAGAAAAATTGAGGTTGGATTGCTGGAAAAAAGTTCTGTAACAAGGCTTAAGATGGCAGCTTAGTTCTAAATCAACACAGGAGCTTGTCTTCTAGTCCAGAACATAACTGCTTTGATATCAAGCACAGTACTCATTTACCACTGCTTTTCATTGCCTTCACACTTTCCTGTGGAAGATACACCTGTTAGAACAAAGGTACAAATAGCTGGAAGCAGACTTCTGAGCTTTGGATTAAATGTAACATCTCATATGGAAAATAAAGAACAGTTCATAGAATTGTAATGCAAACAAAATTTAATTTTTCAAAAAAATATGATACGGAAGGTCACAATACAAAGTTCTTAAACACAATACAACACTGAAACAAGTTGAAAAGTCTTCTTTTGATTGGAAGTGATTTTATAATACAAAGACTAGATGCCAACAATACTTTGGTACAAAGTTTATGACAGTGGATTCATGTAATGATTCCCTGAAAAAAATCTCTCCTTTTGAAGAAATATTGAATATTAAGGTAATGGCTGAAGTAAACCCAAGAAATTCAGAGCTGTGTTTATTTCCATCCTCAATTCTAAGCCCTAGGATTGGGTTTCATGGTACAAAATGGACAATAAAGGCACGCTGTGGTTTTAAAGCAAGGCTAGAGATTGTAGCCTTTAAGCTTTCAGGTCTGAGTGGTTTATAAACACTCAAATATGCAGTGAAGAAAAATCCAGCCCTCTTGAGGGGGTACAGAGTGAGAAAATAAAGTCTGCAAAGAAAATTAACCCATTTAACCTATAAAAAAGTATTTATATTCTTATGCAATTCTTAGTTTTCTTTAAATCCTTTGATGTTACAAATTTTAAAAATTAAGTACATTTCTCCAAGTTATTTCTGTTTCACCCTGACAGAAAAAACATCAAATGCACATTTAAGATCACTTCTCATCTTCATCAGTTTTGTTGATTATGGAAAAGGAGAGATGCACTGCTAAAAGAAGTTATTGGTCAAGCCATTTACTCCCTTAATTAACTTTCTCAATACAGCTCTTCAATTCAGGAAAAAAAAAAAAGCTTTAGAGAAAATGCTTGCTTAATCTTTTAAAAATCACTAGACTGCAAGTCTTGCATGTCAAAATCTGGCATCAAGTGTTCTTCAGTGTTAAGTCACAAAGTCCTGGCAGATCTACTGCAATTACGAACAAAACCCTTGCCACCATGGTGCAAAAATCAATGTACTCTAATCACATATATCACAGCTAGCTCTGTGATCCATGTCAATTCCTATAGAACCATTACAAAATTTAAGATTAGATGAAAGAGTTTGGAAGAGCTATATATGGACACTATGAAGGACTGCTCCAGCAGCGCTGGTCTGCATATGAACACAACTAATCAGATTACACTAAACATTTCTAAAACTACAATAAAAAGTAATAGTTTTACCACATTTTGGTTCCCTGAGAAAAGTGCTCTAACTACAAACGTCTTTGGAATGCCATCAGTACGGTGAATAAACATGCACCTCTTGCAGTGCTACTGCAGAGGCATCTCCTACTTCTGTGGCATTTTCATTCAAAATAAACCTTCTCTCCACAAAAGTGGCACTGGAATGGGAGCAAGAGATGACTAGAAGTTGTCTAGTACTACAACTGGTTTATCTGTGGTAATTTTTTATTACGCACTGGAATGCATAGTTGGCATACCTGATGAACACAAAATCATTAAGAGTACAGTTTACCTCATCTATTTAACCCATAATAGATACTTAAAATTCTGAAAAACTTTAATATAGTACAAAAAGTTTTCACATATGTTTTTGGAAAGCATGCTTTTCTCTTCCCCAAGGGCATAACTTATGTTTCCATTGAACATGATAAACATCATGAAAGTTAAGACTTCAAATACAACAAAAGAGCACACAGCAGAAGAATGAAGTCAGGAACCATTTTATTTCCAGCCGATTTTGTAAGTATTAAGGATGGCATAAGAGCTCATTCCACCACTATAATTTATGAAATTATTACATCCCTAGAAGTTTATAGTGCTTTCTGTTTTTACTTCCCAAGTGCTTATAAGCTATGTGATTATTTGGTTTAACTGTGTCTTTCTGTTTCTATCTAATACAAATTCCCTTCATCTCCTCCCCAGCCACCAAAACACAGTAACCAGGTGTGAAGAAGCAGCACTGAGGCAGTCTGTAATGAGAAGTTATCAAAATGTTAAACAGCAACATACACTACATTAACATCGGGGATACTCACAACACACAGAAGACAACTTTGCAACTATATCATGTTCTGTTTGCCATCTTTGAAGATCAGTACTATAAGATTTGATGCCTAGTACACGCACACAACAGTTACTCCAGATTCTTCTGATTCCTCCCAATTTCTAGGCAATGATTCATTTCGCATTTACTATTTTAATGACAAAACACTGAAACTGGTTTCAGATATTATTGTCCAACTGTTTTTAATAGCAAGATTCAAATGGCACCTTCCACAATTAGAGAATTAATGCTCAATACTTGTCAAAAGCTTTAAAAATTACGGTATGTTGAAATATTACTTTCAGTATATCCCATGCAATTGACCTGCTCAAATAGGTTAAACTCTTAATTTAACATATTCTAAGTTAGTGAAGAGTTCATATTTAGAAACTAATTCCAGAGAGTTCTTAGACCTCATATGGCAGGAGATGAACCTGCTTGAAATAACCACTATCAACAGAAAAAATTCCCATAGGAAAAAAAGTATATACACTCTTGCTATAGGCAGGCAATCAATTCTTCCATTTCAATTCTACCGTAAACATTTAACAGAATTATTTCAACTAAACAACAACTTGTATTTCAGACTTTTCAAACATATGATTGCCTGTTAAAGGCTGCATTTTTTTGTTCAAATCTAGAAAAAAAAGTTTCTTTTCCAATACAATCAACTCAGTTCAATGTGTTTAAGACTGAATTGTAAACTGTTCTCTCTTCTTCACTTCCCTCCACCTATACAGATCTTTAGAGAGATACTAAGAAAAGGCTTATAGAATGCAATGATGCAGTTTCATTTTAAAATTAGCTCTTGTCTGAGCATGTCTGCAAACGCTCTCTTACTCGAGGTGGAAGTGTTTTTAACAATCTTTCTTCTACAATAAGACCATTCCGTTTTAAGAACTGACATTCTTAAGTGATTCAAGATAGTTTCCAGTGAGCTCTAATTGAACAAGATTCAGTAGCTGACCTACACAAGGGGATAAGTCCATCAGACTGTTATTTCCCAGAAGAAGAAATTGCAGCTTTTTGCACTGAAATAATCCATCAGGTAGCATTTCAATCTAGAAAAAGGAAAGAAGAAAAATCATGTACATTAGAAGCAGTAAGCCTACATGCAGCTGCATGTTTTGACATTTCAGGGTAGAAAAACCTCTTGGTTTACAGAAGGACAAGAAAAGGGGAGATTGTAATGCTTCTATCATTATGCGATCAAGTGCTTGAGAACACAACAATGGTTTTATACATCTGTTCTGTTATGAAGACGCTTAGCTGCTGGCAGAAGTCAAGCTATAGGTAGGGCAGGTGAGAGCATACACACGTGTGCATGCACAGCAGTGCATGCAAAAGCATGCAGGTTGCAGGGGAGATAAATAGGCTGCCATCTCCTACCAATCACTTCACAAAGAACAGATAGGGGAAGGACATTAGCAGCTGCTCTCTTGCACTACTGACATGTCATAACACTCAAGCCCAACCTCACAAGCAAAAACAACTATAAACTTCAGGAAGGAGTCTTAAAGTCACAAGCCTAGATCCCACACTAACAAGCCAGTTAGTTTAGTACTGCTGCTGAGGCTACCAGCTATGATTATTTCCCTCTTCCCAATCAGACAGCTGAGCTCCTCAGCAATTAGCTGTTGATTTGCTACAGCTTTCAGTTTCACATTTCAAGGCAAAAATTTAACAATCCCATTAAAATACTCCATAGGATAGACTGCTGCAGGGAAAGGAAAGATACATTTCTGCAGCCATGCTCATCTACACCAGATCTAAGAGCCCTTACGCTGCTACAAACCAGGACAGTACTTACTCAGTACTCCACAACCTTTGATGACACAAAAGTTTTAGTAATTAAACAAGCACCACCCCTCTTTTCAGCTTTACTGCATTTACTTTAATCATGAACATCATAAAAGCATTTTGAACCAGAGGCTGTTCCAGAAGAAATGGTAGGTAAAGTCAATATTTGGTTTGGGTTTTTTTAAATAGTAATTCAAAGTTCTACTTACATGGTTTTTTGTCAAAGCCAAGTACTGCAGATTGGTCAGAAAACCAATTTCTTCAGGGATGGAGGTTAGCTTATTATAGCTAAGATCCAAATAGTATAATTTTTTACAAAGAAATAGCTGCAACGGAACATTTTTAATATTATTATAATTTAGATACAATTGTTCCAGGTTTGATAATGCACCAATCTGCACTGGAACATATGAAATACTGTTGTGCCACAATTTTAAGCAAGAAAGGTTCTTAAGGTGTTGAAAACTAATTATTTCTTCCACTGTTCTAAGATTATTTTCTTTTAAGTCAATTTCATGCAAATTGTTGAGGGTAAAAATGGAATGGGGAATGCGTTCTAAATCACAGCAGATTAATTCCAAGGTTCTGAGGTTTACCAGCTTCTTCAGGTTATTTAGTACTATCAGTTTACTTCCCTCATTGTGGATAGACAAGTGTTGTAAAGAAGGCAGAAGATCTGTAACCACTTGAGGTATACGGGAAAGGTTGTTTTTTAAGTGAATTGATCTCAGATTTTTTAGCCCCTGAAAGCTTTCGTTGTATATGGAGTTATGATGATCTAGCATGAAATATCCTGTTAAGCACAAATCTTGTAGGTTTTTTAGATGAAAGACCCAAAACGGAATTCTTCCCATCTCACTAGATTTCAGGCGCAGTGTTTTCAGATTTTCTTCTAAAAAGCTGACTGCTGGATAATCCATAGTTAGTGATGAATAATAAACATTGAGTTCTTTGAGATTGACTAGCTGGGTCACAGATGAAGGAAGTTTGGCTTCAGGAATAAGTTCCAGGCTTAGGACCTCTATTTCTGTCAGTTCAAAGACACTGTCTGGAAGACCATTTAACATGAAAAGGTGAAGTTCAATCTTGTCTTGGGAATTTCTTACTAGTTTATTTTTCAGTTTTTCCACTGACCACTCATTGTTAAGATTTATCTGTTTCAGTTTGTTTTCACTCAGATCAGATAGGAATATTGAGAATCGTTGGGAATAAAGGGGATCATACTGATCTGCCAAGTGGAGAATAAATGCAAAGTCATTCTTTACATCAGGTATATCACTGTAATTACTTTTCTCTCTCAACTTCTCAAAAGAATATTGCTTAAGTGAACTTCTTAACATCCACCACAAACTATAAGTACAAGTTAAGCCATAGAAGATCACTAAAACAACATAAAATGAAGCCAAGACTTTAAAAATTTCTGCTAGCGAATAAACACACTGGTACCTTTTGTAGCCTGTAAAGGCTTGAACATTAACTACACAATCAATTTCAAGTGTAATAAATGATAAATAGTAGGGGACATAAATTATTATTATTACAAATACAATTACTTTCGCTATAATCTGTTTCATATACACTCTATATATGACATCCTTCTCTTCAACATGCACTCTGAATTTCTTCACTTTTTCAAATATCGCTTTAGCTTGTTCCCCTTCTTTTTTGTCAAGAACACTCGAGGAATTTTCTCTTCCAGTTGTTTCCAAGCCAGCTTGTGAATATGGCAGGGACTGTCTGCTGGCCCCTATATCTACTGAACTCCCAGGTGATGAAATTGCAGCTTTTGATTTGGCTATTGGCAACTTCCTCACAGACTGCTCAGCAACTGTTTCCGAGAGGGCACGTGTTGTCCATGGAGAATCAAAACACTTCTGAAGAATGGCTACAAAGTGCTCAAGCCTGGAACTTGTACTAGGATAATAAAGCCAGAAATTACTGCAAGCTGCAAAAATGAAGGTATGCAGAAGCACTAGGTATGGAAAAAATTTGGCAAACCAGTGAAGCTCTCTCTCATAACATACTGCATCAATATAGGAATACTGCTGTCGATGGAGATCATTTTGGATTTTAAGCGGGATGATTATCTGTGCTGCAGAGCTAGCTGACATGTTAAGGTTAGCTTTAACTATATCCCAAGGCACAGCACAATGATTGTCAAATTCTAGCTTGCAAGGAAGACAACACAGTACTCTGGTTTGAGTAAGCTGGAGAGCCCCAGCAAGCACAGCAACCAGCAGCATTATCATGGTGAGGTAATACCAGAAGACATCCCACCACGGTTTTAGTATGTGGTAGGATGACTGAGCATCTGCTAAGTATTTGAGTTCTGTTAGCGTGATCATGACTTTCACCTGTGAGAGAACAGCAGCTGGTAGAGGAAAAAAGAAAAAAAGATATCCTTAGATAATTGTTGAAAACAATTTCTCTCATCATTAAACACTTGAAGCTTATTACAGTTTTCAGTGTGTAACATGTGGCCTAGGATCCAAAGCATAGCAATAGGACCCAAGAACTTCTGGCACTTAACCTTACCCATCATCTTACGGATTTTTAAGGAAAGTTACTTACAATACAAAAAAACCTTAAAATGAAGAGTGAAATTAGCATCATAAATTAGAAGAAAGTGTATTTTGATCAAACATTTGGGTTCCGCTCAAATAGAAGCAACAAGCACTGTAAGTTATTACTAGCAGTCTTTCAATACTGTCCTAAACTTACATGACAAAAGTCATTTCTCATTTATGAAAAATTCCAGAACAATATATTAACACGGTGGCTCTTGCAATATAGAATTTTCTACTAGATTAAGTCATTCTACTCAATTAGAGAACATACAAGAATTCTCAAGAGCAGTTTTGCATTACACATTCTTATGTAATTCCCCATCTTCCCACATCAAGAGAATTAAGCATACTGACAGGATGAAAATGAAGCTAATAACTTGTTATTGTCCAGTATTGTCACACATGTAAACCAGCACACTTAACACCCTGCAACATAGGCTTGATGCATACTTACTTTACTAATTAAAGAGAATAAAAATACACAGCACTACTCAGTCTGGAGGTCTACACCTTTTAAAATTCCTTGGACATGCCATCTTTACATTTGTCTTCATTCTGGATGGAGAAAACATTGAATATACTTTATTTTTATATGGTTTAAATGAAGAGGAAACATCTCAGCTTTCATTAGAACTGCTGCCTTATTGCAGACATCAGGATCCATTAAGCTCTGCATTGCTGCAGCTACATGAATAGAACATATTCAGACACGATCCCATGTGAAGTCAAAGTTTTGCAGTCACATCAACACAAAAAACAGGAACCACCTACAGTTTGCCCTATTTCAACTGGGAAGTTCTCGGTTTTGTGATTTTTTTTTCCCCCAAACAACTATATGAAAATAAAATATGCAACATGCAAAACTTCAAGATGTAGAATTCATAATTTTGATATACCAAGGTTTGGCAGAAAGGCAAGTTTCTCAAAAATAGAGGCCTCAGCCTCTTTTTCTCCAGAACAACCCCAGTTCCTTCAGCTGCTCCTCATAAGGCTTCCTCTCAAGACCCTTTACCAGCTTCATTGCCCTTCTTTGGACACACTCCAGCACCTCAATGTCTGTCTTGTCCTGAGGATCCCAAAGCTGAACACAGGATTCAAGCTGCAGCCTCACCAGTGCCAAGTACAGTGGGACAATCACTTCCCTAGTCCTGCTGGCCACACTATTTCTGATGCAGGCCAGGATGCTATCAGCCTTCTTGGACACCTGGGCACACTGCTGGCTCAGATTCATAATACATATATTGCTACTGGATATTGCAATTCCAAGTAGAGCTGACAAGACAAACAGCTGAACTAAGGAAGAACCTTATTCTTACTCCACAGTCACATCTGAGGGGAGAAGAATGGCCAAAAATAACTTAAGCCTTCTTGTATTGACAAGGCTACTTTTAATTGAACATAGAAACTTACCAGGCCCACTGAAGGGAAAGCAGCTGAAGGAGGACAGGATGGTTACAATGCACTCCTGGAGAGAAAATAAGTTGTCATCAGATCATGAAATATTTGGACTTCAACAACTCTATTAGAACAACAGCTCATTACTCCTTCCACAGTAGTCTTTTAAAGATCCAACATTTACTGAGTAAAATACCTAAGTAGATCTACAAGATCTAGTTAAGATAATTTAAGATGCCACCTCCATCAAACTATTTACTTGGTCACTATGTGAAAGTTGGTTTTCCTAGAGTAGAAATAAAGTAATGGCCCTTGTCATTGCCTTCTTTCTAAGCACTAAAAGCTATTTAAGGGCAACAGTTTTTGCATTTATACAAAATCACTAGTCCTGCAGCTGAGATATTATATCTATAGCTAAGAGATAGCCATTCCTTTAATCACTCCAGCTTAACTTGCAAAAACCACACCACTAAATACCTTTAAATAAGTCCTTTTGGTTTAATTCTTTGGGGTTTGATTCTAAATTTGTAGGTGTAAAAGCACAAAAAGGTACTAAACCCATCCAGACTAAGGCTTTAATTCTGCAAAGAATTTCTCGATCATGTCTTGACTTGAGCAAAGCATGCTTGATTTGAATGTAGACAGGAAAATCAAAAGTGGTTTTTTTTCATTTTCAACCTAGAATTAAGACAACTCATTTCTTCTCACCTGAACTTCGTTGCAAAAATGAAAGACCTCTGTTAAAGCTGTAAAGAACACGCTAACAGATAAATACATTTAATGATTCAACAAAGTAAGAGCAAAAGGTATAAA
Organism: Apaloderma vittatum; assembly: GCF_000703405.1. Lineage (NCBI taxonomy): Eukaryota > Metazoa > Chordata > Aves > Trogoniformes > Trogonidae > Apaloderma > Apaloderma vittatum. Next base: position 25,295 of record NW_009719714.1, read on the forward strand.
TAGCCTATTTTTAAAAAAGTATTTGAAAAGTCAAAATGATCACTGAACTGGATGAGAGTTTAAAATAGTGTGAAAAGTCTAATTAGCACGAGGATGGGAGCAATTGTTTTCCTAACAAACTTATAAACTTCATCAGGGACTCCAGCATATACTAGCACTTTAAGATGTTTTATATAACTAAATGCTTAGAGAAACTTAAAAGTACCATAATTTAATAACGCACATATGTACACATTTTTTATACAAAGAATATCAATCTTCTGGTGGCAAACCTATTTTAGTGGATAAGCAAGGCACTTGCTGAGTATCATGGACAGAATTCAGAGTACAATAAATAAATAAAGTATTTTCTCCAAAAGTTACATAAAGAAAAAAAGAAAATGGAACAAGCCAATTCTATTAAAAATATATTGGTATACTTAAGAATATGTAAAACTCAATACAGGTTCTTCAAGCAATGCCCTAATGTTCAAACAAAAAGTGGTTTGTTTTTTGTACAGACTGAGATTTCAATGTGAGACTGACCCATGCAATTTTGTGAGGTCTGTTTCTATAAAATGCTTACTTTGTCACCTCCCTGCATTGAACCGGAAAGTTGTTAGTCCCTATCACATATCCCCAAAAAAAGGCTACATTCACGCTGCAGTTATAGAACACTTGCTAGGAGAAAGCGAGTGTCACAATACGAAGAATTTAAATAGTTTAACTCTGCTCTTGTTAAAGACTGCTTCTTGAAACCTTCCAATGAAGCATGTATAGTCATTACAATTATATGCATGTGAAATAAAACTTCCTAGCAGAGTATACAACAGATACAAGTCTAATATAAACATGTGCATTATTAACGATAATTTTGCTAAAGACAGTTTTCTTTCAAGCCCTATCTGTATGCCAAGAGTGACTAATCAAATGAAATAATGCTGAACTGTAATGGGTTTGATAAATCTCATCTCCAGCAGCTTTCAACCCATTTCAAAGCCATAAAAGCTCTTCAAAGTAGCCTAATTCAATTGGCAATCTTTCTTAGAAGATGAGAGACAGAAGTTTAGCCTTAGGCTAGGTGATGACTCTAGGAGAGTTGACCCAGACCAGTACTGGGATACAGGCCAGAAAAATAAAGTAATAAAGATCGCTAATATCAAGGCGATTTTTAGTTACTTCAAGACTGGATGTGTGTTTATCGAACAAATTAAGAATATGAATAAAAGACTATATTTTTGAGAAATATTGTCTATGAACATCAGACAGCTCCCCTCATTCTCCCCTGCTGCCAAAAGGTTTCTCAACATTGCATTACTCTGTCATTTGGTCACTACTTAATTTTAAGCACATTTAGCTAGGGATGGCTTGCAGAAAGCTTAAGTGCCTTGTTTGCCCTTCCCAAAGGATAATGAGCTACAAAAAAGACAATATATAACAGGAAGCTTTGTTTTATTTTTAAGACTACATTGGTTTTGTTGATTGTTTAAGTATTCAGCTGGTGTTCCTGACACACTAAGTTAATCAAAATAGATTTACACAACTAAAGCATACCTTGACAGGTATTCCAGTGGCCCCTCTATCTTGCTTTTTTCCCCCCCCCCTTCCCCTCAGAAAAACATAGCCATCAACATTTTAGCCAATCTTATTCCAACAACACAATGTGCTTTTCAGCTGACATAAGGAGATGCTGGCATATTAAATAAAATGTCTGTTTTATCAATTTTCTACCAAAAATGATTCCTGAATTACAATACCAACTTACCTTCTAGCTAGTTTAAATGTATCACTGTTTCTTTTAATGTTTCAGATGCAAAATAAAGTTCAATAATAAACTAAACATGCAATCAATTTTGCTTAATAGGTAGTTTTGAGACTCTCCTATGGAATTCCTAGCACCTCCTTCAGATCTTACATGCACAGCCTGAACCTCCACTTGCAAATAAACCTTCATGAATATTCTCAAAGGAAAAAAGTAACAAAATTTACCCTCCTCTCCCCCACTCATCACCCCAAACATACTTGTCCTGGCTAAAACTTCCCCTTTTATTGACATGCTACCATGTCCTAAACAACAAAAAGCCAGGTAATGCAAGAGTTCCAGGGCAGGTCCAACTTCCTAAGGAACGAAACTGCCTTACGTAGTCTTATCAGATGCATTCAGATGACTGCCTCTCCCTTTTTTAAGCCTCCTATTGACAAGTAATAGACTACTCAATTCAAGCACTGCATTTGATATATAGTCTTTCAGAATCTGTACTTCACATGCTTGTGTGCGCGTGCAGATTCCGTTGAGGATCTTTGCAACGGGGATTGTGCATCCCTATTCCACGGAACACAGAACAACTTGCAAACAGGATTAGAGAAAGCTTCTTTCCAGTTCCTTCTGAAGAAGGTCACAGGTGGTAAACAAACATGTGTGATTATCGTTTTGTATTTAAAATAAACGCAAAGACATTCCCACACTCTACAATAACCAGTACAATCCTCAGGCACAAAATGTTCAAGGCTACTTTGTTACAAGTTTTTCATATCAAACACTCAAACAATCAAAGACCTAAAGTTCTTCCAAACAATCAAAGACTGTAATTACAACTGCAGACAATCTCAGCCATCTGTGTCTGGATTAACTAGAGGCCTTGCTTCTCTCAAACACTCCTGCTCTCAGGACAGTACTGCTGAATATAAGATACAGAAGAGCAGTAGCAAGTTCTTACACTGTTTAACAAGCTGTCCTTGCTCTTTGGAGAAGGCTGCTTAAATGAGACTATGTAGCCAAATAATTTCTGAGGAAAAAAAAACAAACCCAAACAATTGTGAACATATTTTTAGTTTAAAATTTAGTAAGTTAGCCCATGCTTGCATTTTCATATGGACTACTGCTTCAGAGTTAATCACACAGCACTCAAGCTGATAAATTTTGCAAAACTAAGCAACTACCATCCAGCTCTACCACTACCATACCATCAGCAAGCTGAGAAAAATAGAGCACAACAGGGCAAGGGTATTTTAAATAGCTTCCTCAACTACCCAAAAGCTTGAACATTCCAAAGTTCGACACAAAAGGCCTTAGAGTAGGTAAAAAAGCCATCTTACAGGCAGCTTCACCTAAACTCAGAACATCTGTCTCTACTGTATTACTTCCTTTCTCACGTACACTTAATGCAAGAGAAAAAACTTTATCTTGCAGTCTAATCTAAACTGAAAATAAGCTTGATTCCAATTTTATTTGCTTTACAAGCACAAGACTTACTCTTGAAATCTGACTGTGCAGGATTAGATACACTCACTACATCATGCATTTCCAACCTATGCCTGCAGCACTTCAGAAAAGACCATTGTCTTCCTTAAGCCATATTAACTTCTCATGAAATGCCATCAAGATGCAAGAATTAAGCTTTTTCTCTATTCAAAGCCAGTAAAGAATTAAACTTTGGTAGTAAAATACATCACTGGTCAAATACTCACTAAGGAGATGGATCATCCTCAAACATTCTGGTTGGACAGGTAGTTAAAATTGCATACCTGTAGGCCACAGGATAATGAATCACATCAACAAGATCTGTCTAAGATCACCAAGTTCTCAATAGTGAATGGGAGGGAGAAACCAAATCAACAATTTTGAGGGTTAAACTCTGTAATGAAGTTGTATTACAAGATATGTATTTAAAAGATATGTTAAAGGCACTTTTTATATTTCATACTAGTCTAGCCTGGAGAGCAATGTTAAATACAAATTCATCATATTCAGACATACATACTTTGACAGGTCAAAGGACTTTCTCCAGCCCTCTCCCCAAGGTAAATTCAAGGTGTTAAGGGTTGTAGGTAAAATACGTCACAACCTACGCTCTTAGAAAGCCTGTAGTATCAAGAAAAATGTTCAGTTTAAACCCAAGTTTAAGACCAAACAGACAGGTGATACAAACAAGATGGGCGATGCAAGAAAACCCCACTGGAAAACAAACTGAAGAAAAATTGTTAAGGAGGTACAAATCTAGGGTTCTGAACAAGTATGGTTCAGAATTAAACAGGCCAGCCATCAAATGGTAAAAACAAAGTACAATGAACAGTAGACCAGCTTTGCTTTGCACATAATTGTGTCAATGCAACTGATCTCTTTGAAAGTAGGCTGTCTGCATTCTGGGCAAGTATCACTTCATTCACAGTCATGGTTCTTTCCAAGACCCCCTACCATACCAAGCAGAATCCAGACTCTGAATCAATCTAAATATTTCTAGTAAGAAACAGTTTTTACAGCATTAGTGTTCTGGCACTATTTTCAACCTCAGAGATGCATATTTTAAAAAAACGTAAATTAAGGTTATATCAGGTAATAATAGAAGTATGACAGAAGAAGGACTTTATCTACACAGACAAGTATTATAGTTCTGTGGTCTCTTCTTTCCATGAGGATGCATTAAGATAAACTTGCAACTAAACTGTAATAGCTTTTGCAGACCACGGTCGCTTTAAGTGTTTTTAACTAGAAATACAAATATAGTAACCTAAACTTAAGAGATGTATTAGCATGTAAAATACTAATTACAGTAAATATTGAAACAAGCACCTGTTTAGAAAAGTACTTCGTGTTGTTTATGCAAAGAATCTAAATAGTAAATTCACTTAGACGTATATTTTGTTTCACCCTAATATTTCAGTAATAATTTAACTTATTTAATTTGTATTCTCTCTGGAAACTCTAGCACTCTTCATAGAAGCAGATTTTTCTATTTGTTCCATTAATTTACATTTCTTTAAACAGTTGCATGTTCAATCCCCGTTTGGTCCCCATGCGTTGCCTGATCTAGTTGAGAGGTGTCCCTGCCCACGATAGGGAGGTTGGATTAAAGGATCTCTAAGGTTCCTTTCAGCCTAGGCCATTCTATGATTCTATGATTTCACATATTCCCTTGTAAAAAAAAAAAAAAAAAAATTTCTATAAAGACCGCCAAAACTCCACATTGGTATTGCCCACTAAAGAATAGCTCTGCTATCATGAGTCTCCTTGGCAATTCCTAAAGAAACATAGCAAAACTCATTAACAGATTTAAAAAAAAACCACAACAAACAAAACTGGAAAGTGTTCCATGCAGCTTTTTTTTTTTAAAAAAAAAAAAAGAATATAACAAACTGTGGCAGTTCTGACTGGAAGACCATGGTACACTCAGGTGTTAGTGATCCACTTGGGGTAGCCACAGGACAAATTTAACTGCTCATTACAGAGGAGTCTGCAGGCAGCTCCCACTCAGTTACCAGTGATTATACCACCTGCATGCCCGTGTCTTGATAAATAAGTTGTCCTGTGAACATCTTTCCTTGTTGACTGTAGAAATGATGAGTTGTTTTCTTGTAAGAAAATTCTATAATAGCTTGAATGATGAAAATGAGGTAACACTTTTTAGAGGCAGAGTCTGCACTGTGATCTGCACAAGGATTGAAGGCTCATTTGATGCCACACAACCTGTGTTCCCAGTTTCTAAAGGGGATGCAGGATTATTTATACTATTCTCTTCCTTTATAGTGTCAAATCCAATAAAAATATTTTTAAATTATATTGTACAGAGTCTGAGTGCCTTTCTTAATAAGAAGTCCAGTTACAAATCCATTAGTTTTTTCCTTTCAAAAAACCTGGTACCCAAGTTATAGAAGTAAAATTAAACAGAGCTTGCCAGACCAAGTAGGAGCATTTATTTGCCAAAGGAAATGGTTTTCTAAACAAGGTGAGTGTAATAGATTCAATCTAGGTTACAGAAAACACCCAGAGTGACTTCATACTATATCAGATAAGACAAAGCTAGTAATTTCTCAAAAATTATATGCAATTGACAGAAAAGCAGATAAGTCACAAGCCACAATGAACAAAGAAAAGGCAAGTGTTAAATCTTGTTTTCATCTAGTCTACAAGGACTGCAGCAATAGGAACATGTAAAAAATATTCAAGTGTATAACAACAGAGCTTTTTTTCTCTAACTGTTTAGTTGTTTGCTGGAAGCAACTTAAACAAGAAAGGGAAAACTCTACCTGGATTAATCCTTTATAGGAAGAATGTACCACCAACGATGTAGCCTTAAGAGCAGCAAAGGCTGCCCTCCCTTCACTAATACCCAGTGCAGACATGGGCATCATCCTTGTACAAACCTAATCTGGATGCCTAAAGAGCATTATCATCCCACTGAGAAAAAGTCAACAAGACCAGAAGCAGAAAAACAACACTAACAAGGCTTAGAGTAACAGTAACTTAAAGTACACTAAAGGAAGTAGGCTTTCTAGCATTAGGAAAAAAGGAAGAATGATGTACTGGGAGTGGAAAGCGGGGATAGAAGAGCATGGGAAATACATCTGCCTTCTCAGAACAGAAGTACATAGTCCATCTGTGCTCAGCTAATGCTTATTCAAACCAACATGGGAGGAGACAACTTCTCTGGAGATGACTGCAGGCATGCCACGCTATCAAACGTTCCAGCCCAAAACTGTCATGAAAGATACCAGGGAAGTGCCACAGATTACCCTCTTTATTTATATCTTAAATAACAGGCCTCCTTTGTTGTTCCCTCATCCCCAATTACATTTTCAAATCAATACAGACATAATACACCAATACTATAAACAGTCCTTACTTTCAAGTTCCAAATAAATCCTAGAGCAAGCTTGGAGCATTAAGTATGAAAAGCCTCCTTAAGTTCTTCACTTGTTCTTTCCTAAGTATGGAAGATTACACCACCAGCAATCTTAAAAGGCCTAGCCTGGGACAGATATCTGTGGCATCCTGTACCTTTTACAGCTCTCCCAGAAACCATCCTACACAATAGTACATCAAGTCCTTTTCTCCAGTTCTAACATAGATAACAGAGTCAGACAACTTCCAACTGCATGAAATTAGTTTTTGAAGCTCACTTGTAACACCTTTTTATTCTTATTACCACATTCTTAGACCTTTCTCATTCTGTAAAACACAAATACATAGCCATAAGACAAGACAATGTATCCCTCTAGCATTCTAAAGGAAGCCTCAGTGGTATCTATTTAATTCTGCATACTAAGTACTACAATAGAAAACTAATTTTTATCCCCTCAGTTTCCAGAAGTCAGACAGATCCTCACAATGTCCACTGATTGTGCTGCTGTGCTCAGGCCATTAGAAAGCAGAGCAGAGAAAGATAATACTGGAGAATACTGTATGGAAAAATCACATTGTCAGAGGTCATTGTTCACAAAAAATAAAGGGAGATTCCACTGGGGATGCCAAGTCCCTGTGCGGTCTCTCAGATTGCTGGAGGACACAGTCTCCTTTTATCCGAATTTCCTGCCTATATTAGACCCTGTCCCTTTCCCCAACGGATGAAGTACTCAGGATGTAAAGAATTCTTGATTCACCTGTTGCATGTTCCCCCCTTAACATGTACCCCCCAACAACATACATCACATGTTTCATTACCTCTAACTTCATGCTGCCTGTGGCAAAGTTAATATTCATAGGCCTATTCAGCACCATTTGCCCCCCTTCCCCACAATCAAAAGTTCAAAGTTAGTTTAGACCATCCTAGATGTTGACTTCAATGACAGCCCTACTGGCAAAGGTATCTCCTTACCTTCTCCTTACAGACTGCATTTTGCAGCTTTCTCCTTTGTGAAGACACTCTCCCCTTTGTTCCACCACTTAGATGTAAAAACATTCTCCTCTGTTTTATCACTCATTTGTAAAGACACTCTCCTCTTTGTCCTCCCAATACCCACAACTTAAATACTACAAGGTTTCTCCACTAGCAGATTCTTTAATTACAGTACAGTTTATTATCTTCAGTCTTTAAGAGCAGCAATAGTAAAAGAGAGCCAGCAGCATAAACCAGTTGCAGTTATTAACAAAAGACTCTCTTTCCTTGGAAAAAGGCAGGACACTGTTCATATATGCTCTTCCATTTTCAGTGTATTTTTTAATAAAATCATAAATGGCCAAAGACCCTTGAAAGAGCCAAGACAACTCCTGTAACCTCACTAGAGACAAGTCCAAAATAAGAAAATATGTCCAAAGGAGGAGCCTTGGAGTGTGCCCACTCACCTGAACTAGTTCTGACTTAACTTCTCAACAGTACCAGGAGCACTGCTGTCACAGCAGAACAAAGTAGACTACAAATCCTACTTAAGAAATCAGGTAAGCATGTGGCTCGATTTTGTAGTCCACAGGATATCAGGCTGTTATAACTAGGCCAGCAACATAATTCATTATACGGTAAGGTAGTACCATACATACTGATGTATTAACTAAAGCACGTTCATATTCTGATCTGATACTTCCAGATGAAGGTCCTGTAGGGAATCCAAAAGCCCTGTCTTTAGCAGAAGACAGAAGGGGCCAACAGTCTTCATACCACAGGAAGTCCTGCTAGTTTTGCAGAAAGAGTACTAAAATCCAATGTTTTCAGATATTCAGAACTTCCATTCTACAGTATTTTCCTAGCTCAAACACTGCTTTCCAATATAACAATCTGCCCAAACCAGTCAATAGGGATATCTACCTCTTACAGATGGACAGTTCTAAGCAAGTCATTTTATTTCTACTTCGAATTCCTCAACTGTAAAATTGTGTTACTGTTTCTCCTGTTCTTCATAAAGTATTTAAACCAGGAACCTTACACAGTAGTAACACTTCTTATTAGGTAATCAGAGAGGCTATTCTGGTTTGTACTACAGGTTCTGTTACATTGTGAGAGCTGGAAGCATTATTACTTTTCCTAGCAGTGGTAAGACAGTTACAACTTTGCATAATCTTAGAAATACAAATTTGTATTTATGCTTCTTATTCTAGCTAGAATAATTCTGATGTTTCTAAAAGATGAACAGTTATCTTGTACAGTAAGTCAAAATTCCCACATTTGGTCAAAAAACCAAAACTGTTGGTTTTTTCAAAATTTATAGGCTGCCAAGACCTAACACTGTCCTATCAGGATAACAGATAAGAACAAACAGAAACATGAGATGACAAATAAAAAAATATATACCTTCTGTCTCTTCCAGATAATTATTGCCAAGTACAAATATAGCTGCAAGATGTAAGAACAGTTAAAAAACTGCAGGTTTTACGTCTTCCTGATGCTGTAAAAGTTTAATGAAGAACTTTCCAGTACAGAATATCATTACTTTCACAAACAAGAATTTAACTGCATCTAGGAAAATTATCAGGGCAACATTAAAGAAAACTGAATGAATGAATCATGTGGGAGAATGCTGCTGGTAGGGGGGTTGGACTAGATGATTTTTCAAGGTCCCTTCCAACTCCTAACATTCTGTGATGCTGTGAAAACACATCCAATTTCACCCTGTTAGTTCTGCCACTGCAGTGGCTTATTTCTCTTCTCAGAAGCATCAACTTCTTCATCTTTATAGGAAAGACAGTTACTCTTGAAAGCCAGCCTGACAAGTTGAAACACTTGATTCTAGATGTTTGGTCTAAACATCCAAAATAATACAATGATAGGAGATAAGTTTCCAGTTTACATCTGATTCAAACTCAGACATTCTTTTTATATGCAAATTCTCTTGTAACCCATCTGGTTAACTTTTTAAAGAATCTCCCCACCCCAAAGCGAAAAAAAACCACAAACTCCACAGTCAACTAACCTGAAATGGAATCAGAATAGGCTTTACCTGTTATCCTCCAGCAGGGAGCCTGCTGTCTGCTCAGCCACCTCAGTCCCCTAAGTATCTTCCTGTTCACATTACTCTACAGTATGTATTTATTAATTGGAAAAAGCAGTCAAATACATCTTCTTTTAATAAAATTAAAGTACTGAAGGACAAATTTCACATTGCACATACAGTGTAACAATGTGTGTACAAATCACATACCAACGCCTAAACACAACTCTACAGTTTGAGAACTGCACATACAGATGCAGTTATGAGACTAGAAGCAGAGTTACACTTACCAGAAGCATCCCCTAGAAAAATACTAAATTTTGGAGCCATGTACAAGTGTTCATAGTTGAATGCCAAAGTAAACCTAAAGTAATCCTGCTTTGTTTCCTGAACAAACATAAAGTTAGCTTGGCACTTATGTTCATGCTTCATGCTTCTACCAGGCCCAAGTATGCTGTGCAACAGTCTTATGCTGTGCAAAATTTCATTTTTGAGTACACTCTGAGGTGATCTAACAACTGGCAAGTTTTTTCAGATAGCACTATTACAAGAAAAACATATTTTGGTATAAAGCCAAGTTTAATGACTTCAAAAACAAGAGTCAAGGTTTTATTGTCACCTGAATCAATTAAGAACTTTAAGTAAAAAAAGCCTCCAGCCCCATATTTGTAAGAAACTGAATAACAGTTTGAAGCAAAACAGATGCTACTTGTAACAACTCCACTTTGGTAAAGCACTTGAGTATTGACATATCTTGTCCCACTTCAATTAAGCGATGTTTTGGTGCTTTCCTGACTTTAAGTCAGTGTCATTGCAAAGTTAGTGTTTAAACCTTGTCATTATTTAACTAAAAACATTTACTTAAGTAATAATTTTCACACTTCCATTGGCATGGATTAGAAGTGATAGTTTATCATGTTAATTATTGAAACATAGCCTAGAAACAGGCCGTTTTTAGTTAAAACTTTTCAAATGCCCTCTCTTCTTCAAATATTTAATTACACAACAAATGCACATAAAGATTTTCCCTTCATTTAGATAGAAAAATTACTTTAAAGAATAAATACTTTAGCAGTAGTCTAAATTTGCAGTTCTTAGATTCCAGCTCAGTAGACTTTTATATTTGCATACAGATGAACTTTAGCTACCAGAAAATATCTGAACAAATATTTGACAACCTTAACTACTCATAGAATACAAATATTTTCCCCACAAAATTAAGGCAATAATGTCTGGGAAATCAGGGGCTACATTTCCCGGGATTTTATTTGAGAGCTTTAAAATCAATGTCACTTTAATTAAGCTGGAGTAAACTACATAGTTTCATAGCTGTTGTGCCACAAATCTGAAACCTGTTTGCCTGTTAAACTAAAACCACAACTGAAATTATTACCTCCCAAAGAAACAAAATGTTCATAACAATGTCTTAAACATACTAAATCAGCAGCAACAAAACCAAATTGTGTTACTACTGCATTCCTCTTGAAAATGCTGAATCCCTTACTAACATTTTTAATCCCTTCTGTTTCTCACAATCAACTAAATTCTCAATTTTAGTATAAGAAACTGCATTGCATTTAACAGAACATACCAAGAAGCTGGGCGCTTCTGATGGAAATGCACTCACAAAATTTAATCCAGGGTGTGTGAAGACACTATTTTGACAGAGAACGGCACCAACAAGAATTAAATTGAAGACAATCCATTACAAGTTTTCTCCACAAATCCCTTGATTGTTGAAAGGCTCTAGAATCTTCTCAGGTGCACCCTGGAGGAGGGTGTGGCAGCACTATACCACAAACCCATTTGCAAAATCTTTCATGAGAACTGCATCATCTGCCTTCTTTCCAATGTATTATGCCAATATGAAGTACAGCCTTTTCATTATCAGTAAGTTTAAACCAAGTAATTGGGGAAACTATTCGTAAGTATTATGAAACTTTAGTTCAATATTAATTACAATTTTATTTCAGTGAGCTCGAAATTAAATCCAGGTCTAGTCTGTAGCACGCTAACAATTTTGGGGGAAAAGAATCACCAAATCCAAGCACAACTATAATAAACCAAAGCCTTCTTATCGGGTCTGGTAAAACTCTAATTGGAATGTATACACTACAGATAGTCTGTAAAAACAGGTAGTTCAGTTATTAATAACTTAAGATCACATGACTCATAACAAGCTGACTACCTACATGGTAGTGGCAGGGTTAATGAAATACACGCCACAGCCTTTTTGCTACATTTAACAGCTACTACAAAGCACAGCTAGGGTTTGTGACAGGATACAAACAGGTATTAAATGAGATGTCACCAGCTGGGAAGAAGGAAATCTATTTATTAATTATTAGAAAATTAACGACACATGTTGCTAAACCAACATATAGTCTATACCACTTAAATGTTAAAATGACAGCATATTTAAATATTAGAATATTAATTCCACTTTACATTCCTCATCCACAGTATCAGAACCAAACATCTTTGTAACGACAGCACAGACTTCTAACTTCTCTTTAGAAAGAGTAACTGCAAGAGCACCTGGCAGAATAACACTATATGCAAGACAACAGCTGAACAGTCATTATAAGGATACCTACAGAATGATAAATGCAGCCCATAGGTGAGTGCACAGAATAGAGATAGCAGTGTGAATCAGACAGGCAGCACGGAGACCAGTATAAACCACACCTTATCCTCTTAGTCACATAAAATATCCACTTCTGGTCCTAGCTGAGTAAAGTTTTACAGCTTTAGCAGTAGGTACTGTAAGCTGAAGTGGTATTACCAGTGCCAGAGTCTCTTTTGCTACCTGTTGCATATGAGGCAGAGCAGGTACAGTAGCAGCTAAAGGAACACAAGACTTTCACCTCTAGAAGTCCATTATAAAAGTACTTCTCTGGCAGTGACATACAGCTCTACAAAGTTCATTTTACAATGCTGACACACCGAAAGATGTTTCTTTAGCTTTGTCAGTCCCTCTCTAAAATTTACTCAACATGCTTTTATCGACTTCAAACAGCAGTTAGATCGGTATCTTGCAAGAAAAAAAAGTTGGTTTTCTTTTACTCCTCCTGAGAATCCTATTTTCTTGAACAAGGGAAAAAATAAGTCATACCAGCAACTATTTTCACGAGAGTGCAAGGGAACAAGCATGTTAATATTGCAAATGTCTAGAAGTGAATCCTACTGAAGCTGAAACTCAGCTACATTACACTAATATAAAATTCCATAGAATATAGAAACATGCTAGTGTAAAACTCCAAGATAATAATTTGGTTATCTAGCTACAGCATTACATTTTAAGTACTGGGAAAAAAAGTTAAGAAAACTTGTACCCACTCCATCCTAACCATTGGTTCTCTACTCCAGTCATTTTGCTTTCTGACATCATTTCAAGTACCTTGCACTACTCAGCACCACAGACACTGAAGAAAAGCACTACTTACGATAACTCTTCTATTGCCCACACAACTGATTTACAGGATAAAGACAATGCATACAATATACTTAGACAATGTAGAATAATAATTCTACAAGTGATATAAGATTTCAATACTTAAGCCTTGGGGGTGTTTTTTTTCCTCTCCACTCTCTTGAAAGTTTAAGAGCTCAAACATGATAGACAAATAAATCCTGATCTGTTGTTCTCTCTGCTAAGAAGGTACATAATGAAGAATTCTGAGACACAAGGATATAATCGATACCTTACCTTATCACCTCAGCGAACAGACCAGGAAAGTGGGGAGTCAGCAGAACGTGGAGCTTGAATACTTGAAACTGCAAGCAACCACATAGCTCCTAGTTTATTCTAGCACTACCGCAGAGGTATTCTTTTAAATGACCAATCACAACCAACTCAAACACAGTTTACCTGATCAGCATAATTAATGACAATCTCCACATAAAATTAAGCTTTAGGGAAGTCTGCTTTAATCACTCCTACAGAAGTTGTTAATTGCAGTATTCACCACAGACCAATCCCTAATTGAAGCCAGAAAGCTGCCTCAATTTCACCACAGAACAAACGGGCACGAAGTGAGCCTTATGCCACTATATCAACTCTGCTAGGACGCAAGTAAAAGCTACTGCACAAGAACCAGCTTGCCACAACATCACTGCCTTGCTGGGGATGAGAAATGCATTGGCAAGCCAGAGGAAAGGAAGAGAACAAAGCAAAGGCCGCTTCTTGTTTCACACGCAGCACTGCCAGGCCTCCACACTGAGTTCAAGTCGCCCCTCCCGCTCGGAGAAGTTGGGACT
>NW_009719715.1:0-3990 GCF_000703405.1 Apaloderma vittatum
TAAAAGCATTAGGACACCAACCCACGATAACACTATCTGAGCTTCTATTATTTTGCCTGACCAGTCTTCTGGAATCGGTTCCCAAATACAGTTCCAGCGCTATCCCCAAATTTGGTGGCAATTACTCTCTCGACGTTAATGAAAATATTAATACCCTCTGGACACTCAAGGGAACAATTGGGAAAAAAACAAGCTTTAATTCGTACAGTCCTTCTTTCTCTGCACAAGTCACTAACTGAATCACATGTGGATAATCCACAAATTTCTTATTGGATGGCAGATCAATTATTGTACTAAAAAAAATACATTTTGGCTTATATTTAATCTTTCAAGAAAGCCAGCTGTTTCTCAACTGATGCCATGCACCTCTGCAGACTGCCGTGTGCAGTGTGGGAGGAAAGAGCATCCTATTTGGCTAGGGTGCAGCTCACAGCTTTCTCCAGGTTGGACAATCCTACCTTGCTCTCAAATCTCATCTCTGGGCCCCACACAATGTGCCGTTGCCACAGCCTTTGGGATTAGCTAAGGACAGAGGCCTCAAGAATGGCCAGGCTTTGCCCAGAGCTTTGTTTTAGCTTCAGTTTTAACAATGAGCACCCAATGAGCAGGTCACTATTGCCTAATTCATCTTCATATTACTCAGCCTTGCACAATTGCTCATAGTAATAGATACGCTGTTAATAACTTTGATACTAATTTTGATAATTGATATATTGATATATTTTGATATTTGATAATTGATATATTGATATATTTTGATAATTGATAATTTGCTAATTGATATATTGATATATCTTGATAATTGATATATTTTGATACTTTTGATATTGATAAAAATGATTTATCCTCTGCACAAGACTTATCTCAGACACTAAAATGATGCTGCAGCGTTAAGCAGCTCAGGTCTGGGATGAAGGCAGAGGCCTTAGAGATGCAGCAGCCGAAGGACGAGACCTGCAGGAGAGGTCGCCTACTGGTCCTAATACATGCTTTGGAGCTGGACAAAACCAGTTTTAGGGTAAGAGAAAGAACAAAGAATGACCACTGAGCATATCCAAAATATATCATACCTGTAGCAAAACCAGGTAGAATGTGGAGCTGCAACCTGAAGAGTGAGGCATAGAGTGTTTCAAAAGAACCCAAAGAAATGACCAAACTTTTAGAGGGGAAATATCAGCATGATCCTCCCAGCAAAAAGGAGAAGGAAGAGACTTCCATCAGTAACACATTATTCCCTGCAGGGCCTTCACAGGCTGCTGACAACACACTGTGATCCTCAGATGGCCTCTGGACCTGGAAGAACAGCAGGTGGAGAACAACACCAAAAAGTAAAAATGTTCAAAAAATTATATGTTTTTGTTCTTACTTCTAGATGTAGCTAAATAACCTAATTAACATAACGTTATGCATAATAGTATCACTGTAACTGAACTAGTAATCACTGTTTGTTGTATTGTGATCATACTCTTAATTAAACTAGTAATAAATTCTTGGCTTCATATACCTGATGCATTCCCCTTCTTGCCTAAAACAAGATTTTGAGCTCAGGAATACAGAGATGTGCAGAGGCTATTTGTTCTGCCCTTTTCTTCACGCGCTAAATTTCAATATGCTGCATACAAGTAACTCCATATGTTCCCAGAATCCATTTGGAAGTTGCTGCTTCCTCAGAGTGCTTGTTATACCCAGACAAACTGTTTCCTACAAGCATCCTAATCAGGCAGTGGTTATTCAGTTCCCCGATGCCTCTCAAAACGCCACTCCTAGCTCCAATAGAAAAGTAAAACTATTTCAAAGTTAGGTCTAATTTCCCCAAATGTAGGGATACAACCAAAGAACTACAATTCTAAACTTTCAGTTTGCTTTTTATGGAAAAGCTCACTTCTTTAAATGTAACTTTTTCTCCTTTTCTTATGAAAAATGTACATTGTTTCTTCTACCAAGCAGAAGCAGTGGTAGGTCTATGCACCCAGCACACAGTATTAGCCCATGGACTAAATATTGCAGACCACCTGTGTTTTCCACAGAGATGACTGAGAGAAGTTTTGGTGCTGCTAAGAAATCAGACCAAATTAAATTGTACTGTCATTCTCTTTACCCAAAAGAAGAACTGAACTACAGGCCTGGCAGTCTAAACGGGATTGGCACACACATTAAAAGTCAGCTTTGGGAATTCCTTTTGTATTATTACCATGAAGATAATATCTCAACATCTCTCTTCTGACAATATTGTCAGTGATAGTTTGTCTAGCTATAATTCCCCCTCTGGGAGCCAAGTACACAAAGACGACAGCTTTACAATTTAATTAAAGGCAACAATGGAGAAAATATAATAAAAATAAAGTGAGTTTAACATTTCATGAGAGTCAGATACAAAGGCAGAGATTGTCACGCATCGCATTGATAAAGTCCTGAAAACGTTTTAAGTTTTAAAAATTACTCTAGAGTAGCCGACCCAGAGGTTCACGCTGAAATGTTGGAGGTGCTAGCTTTTACGACGTCCTTACAGTCTCATACTGTATATATAGAGAGAGGATAAGGAGGCAAACATCTAAGAAGAGCATGGAATGCATCTTATTGGTATATAGACATTAGTGGTATGACAGAATCGAACTATATGAGTAATGTTTCTATAGTATCTATCTGACTTTTGGCTGCAGCACCAGACAGAAGACAAGATTTCTGGCAATGAGGAAAGGCAGTTGGTCTATAATGCATATATTCTTCCTGTTTCACTACAGCTCAGAGCCACCAGGCTATGTTACTTCAAAATCACTCAGGAAAACACGTCCTGAAGACAGATCCAATTTCTAGGCGGAAGGCTTGGCAGCAATGCACAAAAAAAGAGAAACGAGACAGGCTTAAAGGACAACAGACAATTTAGATGAATTCCCCTGTATCTTACAGGGGAAGGCAGCTTAATTCTGGGATGCAGTTATCAACATTAAAGTGATTTTAAATAAAATAAATGAGAACAGGCTAGAGGAGGAGGCTGTAGGTAAGCAGGCAATGCATTCACTTCCCATGCAGTCAGCTCTCCTAGCTCCTTCTCCATTCAGATATAGAGCCTTCAGATAGCTTCTTTCAATATCTTGAGAACTCTATCCCCCCAAAAAAGCAAATTATCTTTAAACGGTTGGCTCATTTTCCATCATTCTGTGTCCTGACCACTTCTTGTTACCTTTGGGCCATACCTTCCTATCAGTCTGTTGGTCTTGAAGACAGAAGCAAACCCCACAGAAAAACTCCCCACTTTTCCCTTTCAGAGAGGACACATTCCGATTCTTCCTCTACTCTAAATGATCTCGCTAGATAACTTTATTCTACCTCTTCTTCTCAGGTGAGCAAGGACTCGGAGTGGGTATCCACCATGTCTAGTGACTAATAACCAGTTCCCTTGGATGCTGGAGGCTTGTCCTTGCTTTACACCTTTGCGAAAGGGCCCTCTAACATAGTAGCTGTCATTGCTGAACTGTGGTGTCCCAGAGGAAATAGTCTAGCAATGCTACAAGAGTGATGTTTTACACTGTAAATAGTAAGAAGATAAAACAGTATCCATATTGACTGGAGAGTTGGGCAGAGAGAAATTTTACGAAGTACAACCAGGGCAAGTGTAGAGTCTTGCATCTGGGAAAGAACAACTCCATGTGCCAGCACAGGCTGCGGACTGACCTGCTGGAGAGCAGCACAGGGGTAAGGGACCTGGGGGTGCTGGTGGGCAGCAGGATGGCCATGAGCCAGCAGTGTGCCCTTGTGGCCAAGAAGGCCAATGGCATCCTGGGGTGTGTTAGAAGGGGAGTAGCTGGTAGGTGGAGAGAGGTCCTCCTGCCCCTGTGCTCTGCCTTGGTGAGGCCACATCTGGAATGTAGTGTCCAGTTCTGGGCCCCTCAGCTCAAGGGAGACAGGGAACTGCTGGAGAGAGTCCAGCGCAGAGCCACAAAGACGATGAAGGGAGTGGAACATCTCCCTGATGAGGAAAGGCTGAAGGAG
>NW_009719715.1:4248-18829 GCF_000703405.1 Apaloderma vittatum
CTGGGTGACCCTGCTCTGGCATGGGGATTGGACTGGATGATCTTTCGAGGTCCCTTCTAATTCTGAATATTCTGTGATCCCATAATATTTCCTTGTCCTTTATTTCTCAGTAGAGGCTTTTACATCTCATGTGCATAACACACTCTACCACACTGAAAAGTTCATCAGACATTACCTCCATCATGAGCCCTATGGCATCGATCATGGGAAAGCAGCTCCAGGATGCAAATTGTGCCTTAATTTCTGTTTGTTTAATTTTTTTCAAAAATCTGTGGAAAATATCTGCCTGAAATTCCAAGAAATATGGTAATGAATTAAAAAAATATACAAATATGTATGATTAAAATGAGTATTTGCCAAAAGCAGTATTCTTCCCACACCTGTTCTTTCCCAGCTATGAGATGCAGCAGTTGGCAGCGGAAGCAATCAGTGGGGAAAAAAAGTACTCTTGTGTAATAGAAAGAATTTCCATCAGCTAAAGATAAAAAACCAAGATGACAAAGGGGAAATAACAGGCTAGACAGTTCAAGGATCCAAATTAGTGTTCACAGTTCAATTTATCTTGGAGAATACTACAGGAATTGGATTGTGTCCATCATACCACTGTTGTGACACTCTTGGTTTTCTCCCTTTGTTCCTGAAAGCTTCCCATGGAGACCACTGTGAGATGGAGATGGGTTTTTCCAACCCCAGCACCTCTATTCTGCTCGCTACCGCAGCTGCAACACATGTGACAGCTGCACTTACAACCACGCTCCCAGGTCGTGCCTACCTGTGCCACCTGGATTGCTGCTCTTTGCTAGGGCAGCATGACGTAGACAAGACCAAAAAGTCCTCCTATATTAATACTTTAACTTAATGCGGCTATTAAGAGTGCCGATGCATACTTCTTTTCTTGGTGGTTTAGTCATCAGCGCTGAAAGGTAAAGGAGTAATTTTCATCAGCCACAGAAGACTGAATACAGGTCACAGTGAGTTCAAAGAGAAATAATTTAAGAATCAGAGCCTCAGTGGTAATGCCAAGTAAATCACTATGTCAGTATGGCTGATTAAATATTAGTAAAGAATGTGAATTGATCTTAAAAAAAACGCCCCAACTTTGTATTTTATTATGCTCTAAATACTATTTTTATTATGCCACCATTACATTTTCCATTTTATTGTATTAATCTATTGTAAAACGATAATATTTACCTCGATGAGGTTAAGGAAATTTTAATTTAAAATCCATGAAAGTGAGCCTCAAGTAGAAACAATGCACATCTAGCCAACATTGTAGAAGACGAATTCAAAAGACTGTCTTTTCACAAAACGCTAACAGAATAAATCCTGCAACTCATCCTAAATCTCAAAATTAAGCACGGAATTTCATGTGATTAATGTTCGTGTGATTAATGTTCACGTGTAACAAGTATATCTTCAATCTCATTGTCTCAATCCTAAAGAAAATCCTAAGGATGTGTGCTCAAAATAGCAACTAGGAAATGTTGATGTAGAATTTTAAAAAAATACATCTTTTAACAGATAATGCATAAAAATGCACTTGAAAGGTCTCTATTTTTGTGTATTTTTCCCAATCCTAAGACTTCCCTTCTAAGCATTAAAGCTCAGTGAGGAGTATCTTTGAAAGTTACAAATTTAATTTGTGAACATACTGGGGTTCATTAGAAATACCATCTTGTAAAAGTGGAGGATAACAGGAAACTGTCCAAGTTGTAACTAAAATAACTGCACTAGTCACCACAGAAACTGGTTGAAAGGAAAAATACAATGACAAATATTAAAAAAATAAATAAATCAGGATTTGCTCTCTTTGCAAAATTAGATTTTTTGATAAACACTCCAGGAAAAGTGTAGAGAATTTCGATATTTTCAGAGTTTTAAAGCATATTGGAGAGGGTTTGGGTTGAAAACCCAGACTTGCAGTTAGTTTGGGGCCCAAATGTGGCTAAATGTGTTCTTGATGATCAGTATTTGGTCTTCAGAAGAACAGGGTTGTAGTGCTTAAAGCTCAAAATACAACAAACATTGTTTCAAAAGCAGCAGCAGAAAAAGAAAGGCAACAGAGTTAGAAAGCATCCAAGTGTATGACGAGTATTCCAGGAATAGAGTCAACATATTTCAGGTCTATTAAGAAGGTCGACGTTGAGAAACACCGCGGAAGAAAGGGCAAAAACAGGAAAAAAAAGAATGGTGGAGCTCAGACAGTAAATAAATTTGCAGATGAAAGATGGAGTGAATAGATATGTCAGTACACATCTAAAATAAAAGGTTGTGCCCGCACCACTATGGAGGGGAGGGGTCTGCATGGCTAAGTCGGAGCTGAAAGAAGGGTGAGAGGAAAAATAGGGAGAGTAGCAGACAAAGCTAGAACTGCTGTCACTAAGATAAAGAGTATTTCCAAAGGAGATGAATAGGAAACATACAATTATTACATTGATTACAGTAGAATACTTTTCCTTGTCTTGCACAAATGATGATAGTAAAAATTCTCGTGTTTTGTTGTGTTTTTTTTTAAAGGAGAGACAGGTTGGCCATTTCTAAGTGATGAGCTGTCCACTGGAAACAAATTTCTTTTTCTTATACCAGCGTCTTTCATTACTTAGCAGAGCAAGTAGGTCAGAGGGGATATTACTTTCTGCCAATTTCTATACCTTAGGGAATAGATATTTAGACAGACTTCTCCTACAAAAGAGATATTTAAATATCTAGAAATAGCAATCTCATCAACTACAGAAAGGAGCCACTTTACTGTACAAGTAAATGTGGGCTCCTTTTGTTCAGCAGCACTCGAGCTGGTGAGGACATTAAAATTCCTCTCACTCCTTGGACATCTCCTGAGATTTCTCCAGCCTTAGGGCTGCAGAAACTAACTCTGTGCTTGAAGGTGGAGGTGCACATTAAAACCATGAGCTGAACAATATGAGAACTGGAGAGCTTACCTAAGCTGCTCTTAAAAACCATTCTGTAACTCCTGCATCTCTATTATTGATTTATTTCTATGGGCTGACCTGATTGGTTACAGCAAATCAAACAACCTCTGGACATTCATTAACCTGAGCTATCGGGGCAATACCTTGACAACCCAAACTTCTAAAGCCTAATCTAATGTACAGTGGAATAGTAATAACAGAGTCATGAATTTCACTAAAACTTCACTCGGTATCAACCTCCATCCACAATCTGAACACTCACGAAAGGCAAGGATACTGCAGGACTAGCTTTTATATTTTCTCATGGTTGTGAACCTACCATTATCTGTGAGGCAGGCTTTTGTCAGATTTTAAGTCCAATACATAATAATTTTTGTGCAACTCATGTTCATCTCGGCATGCAGTACTTAAGGGAACGATTCTAATTTGAACTGAGGTGCTTCTAAGCAGCATTTTTCACACCTCACTGACTTAGGTCACATATGAAGACTACACAGCCCTTGAAATGTTTGTGTTATAGATAAATAAATCGTGTAAATATACCTTGAAATGCCTTAACATTAAGTGTAATCTTTTTAAGCATTCAAACAAAAGATACATTTAGTTATAATACTTGCGTAGTAATGATTTCACTTTGGGTAACTAGAGATTCTGAGCTCTTCATTTAATTGTACATGTTCGTCCTCTAGATCTCATAAATGGTATACAGATAGCCTTCTTATAATCTAATATTTATTTTTTTCCTGTGCTACGTTTAATCTCTGCTTCATGTCTTCTTTCTAGCTTTCCTTTAAAACACAGCAGCACTTGATAGCATTGTATCCTGGCAAAAAAAAAAAAAAAAAGAAAAAGCATACAAAGATATATTTTTATCTAACCATAAAACGGTGCCAGAAACCCAACAGGGACAAAACACCATGTTGGAACAAAAATAGTCCAGAGATACACTTTCAAAGTTGAGCACCTGCTGTAAAATAACCATCTGTGATTAACTGTAATTTAATTATAGGTTCATTCCTTTTGTATACACTGGAAGGATCTCATAGGCCTTCCCCAGTTGATCTGCAATCAACTTCTGGCATTTTGCAATAGCAACAGACATGTTCTCTTAATAACATCTGCTAACTTCTTTCATTCCCGCTTCAGCAAAGGTCTTCTGGGATTTTCCAATGGTATTGAGAAGCAAAATAAAAATTATTATTAAATCTGAACTAAAAAACTACATTAATTAATCACCTGTCCCAGAAAAACAATATTATTGGCTACCACATGCACCATTTCCCTTTCCACAAAAGTACCCAGAAATCAGATAGCCAAAAGACTTTTTTATTATTATTATTTTTGAGAGGGAAAGAAAATCAGTATTCTCCAAAGATCTCCAAGCTACCACGGCAATTGATATTAATTGAAAATGGTAGCGTTCTGCACAATACCTCAAAGCAAAACAAAGTACATAGACATTAATACTCTCTAAGCCTGCCTACTGGAGTTTTATTGGAGTTAGAACACAAAAACAACACATCAACTTCTCGTGGGTAGAAGGACGCACGCAGAGAAATGTGATCTTAATGTGACCAACTTGTGAGGCCAAATTATTCAGAAATTAATGCCCAAAGTTAATTACCTTGATTTAAAAGGAATTTTTAAAAAGGCTATTTAACTGACTCTTTTAAATAATTAATTACAAGATACAGGATTAAAATGTCTTGCATTTCCAGTATATCTTCACATATAACTTAAAATGCAAATAAATTGTTACCAACTGAACCTAAGTCCTATGACTGAAACTAAGCAGCAAGTAGTGCTGAAGCTCTTTGGGAGTCTTGTAATATAAAGTCTAATAAAACAAATTAGCAACTTCAGGAGTAAGTGGAATTCTGTCTGAATTCAGCATTGGCACACACTCAACCTAGACCCAGTCATAAGATATATATTTAAACAAGCTTCCCTGAAAGGAAGGATCCCCCCTGAAAGGGGGGATCTCATCATGCTCTACAGCTACTTGAAAGGACATTGTAGAGAGGTTGGTGCTGGTCTCTTCTCACAGGTAATTAGGGACAGAACCAGGGGGAATGGTTGCAAGTTGCAACAGGGCAAGTTTAGGCTGGACATAAGGAAGAAATTCTTCACAGAAAGAGTGGTCAGACACTGGAATAGACTGCCTAGGGAGGTAGTTGGGTCACCATCCCTGGATGTGTTTAAGTGTCACTTAGATGTGGTGTTGGGTGATATGGTTTAGGGGTGAACTTGTAGTGTAGGGTTAATGGTTGGACTCAATGATCCTAAGGGTCTTTTCCAACCTGAATTGTTCTACGATTCTATGATTCTATGAAAGCTCAACCACGAGCTGCCCCGTTACCAGGTACAACACGTAGATAAGAATAACGGCAAAGATGTATTTTACATGAACAGTGACTGACATAAATACCAGCATTGGCATGGCACAGAAAGCTTCATAAGTATTAAAAACTAGTAAAAAAAAGCCAGTTGGGTTTGGGTTTTTTGCCTGTCCTGCCAAAGTGAAAGAGGTATAAACTCAGGGATGATGCACAAGCAAAAGACGTCAGTGAACTTGGAGCTGGGAACTGCAATTACTGTGTTTATGTGTATGTCTGGGGTTGTTTTTTTGTTTTTTTTTTTTCTTCTCTTATTAACACATCTTTATCTTGACCCACTTCTTTTTTTTTAACCATTCTGATTCCCTCTCCCATCCTTCTGGGGAAAGGTCTTAGCTGCCAGTCAGGGAAAACTCACTGCAGGAGTTCTAGTCCTTACACTTTGCAGTTGTCCAAGCGATGGACATCTTGGTGCAAAAAAGTACTTATCTACACACGTTCTGGAAAAAAAAAGCATTCTGAAGAGTAACCTAGAAGAAGAGAGAGCGCCATCTTGGCAAACCACAGGAGGAACAGGTTAGCCATATTGAGCAGCACTGAAGATGAGCCTATGGCAAGTGCAGGAGAACGTTGTGAAAAGACAAAAGGAAAAAGAATACGATTTGTGGAAGCTCAAAAAAAAAAGTTACAGAAAGAGAAAACCAGGGGCTGTAAAGCAGGAATTAGAAGGCCAGCAGCACTCTCTTCTCTTCTGTGAGTGTTTTTCATGCATCTCTCTGAAAAGAGACCAAAGTAAACACATTGAGTAACATGACTGACACCCAGACTGTGGCCTGGGCACGTCCTTTTCAAAGAATTTTCTCTGAATAAGGAGGGTCATTTGCAGCTGCATTGCAGTACCAAGGCTTCCACCTTGTTCTGTGGCTCCCTACACATCTCCACCACAGATTAGTGGATTCTTACATCCAGGACACAGGTTTCAAAACAGAAAAAAAAAATAAAAATTAAAACATGCAAGATGTGATCCCGTCCATAGGGAGGATGGGTCTGATTCTCTGAAGAACCAGAAATTTTATTGCTTTTGAGATGCTAACGCTGCAAATACTAAGGAGGGAGTGACTTGCTCATCAGAGTGGCAATGAGTGGCTTTAAGGGCTGCCCTGTCCCCTAGCCAGTGCCCTGTCCTGTGCTAGTGGTTTGTAGGACTGCAAGGACCAAGGAGCTGAAGTTCTAGAAAGAGCTGCTGTTTCCATGGTCAGGGTCAAAGAATAAAGCAAGCTTAAGGCTTGGAAGGAGAAAAAAAGCACTGGGGAGAGGTAGATAGGGGTGCAAGGTCAGTGACTGGGCTCACCCAGGGAGGAATAACAGAGCAGGGAAAGGATGGATTTGGCTCTTGGCCATCTGAAATGGCTAATCCTTGCTCAGGGTCTAGTTTAAGAAGCCAGCTGGAGCCAGTCTGCGCTTTACCTTCTAAGAAGCTGTTAGACCTCTAGTCAGAACATTCTAAATTGAAGCCAGAATCCATCTACCAAGAGGAAAACACAGGACAGGAAAAGGATCTCCCGGATCACCAGGTCCATTCCCACATTGACAAAGGCAACTGCTTTCATCACTCCAATAAGGAGCCGTTCCACTTTTGCTGCACGTGCCAATACCATGTATAGCAAGCCTAGCAAGCAGAATTACAGGGTGGGGAAAAGGACAGACATCCAGAACCGTGTCAGATTAGACATTTTACAGGTTGGCCTGTGAGTAGGGCATAGCTGACAGACTTGCTGGCTGCTGCTGACACCTCTGGCATTTACTACGTTCTGCAAGGCTATAAGCTCTCAGAAGACCATGAGAATAAACAGATCTTGTTCTGAAAGAACACTGAAGACGCAGAGGGAGAGTCTGAAGTATTTTTTACATTTAACCACACTTCCATATCTGCCTGGCCTGATCGTCTGACACCCTGATTTCGGTGGTTTTATTTGTTTTCCCTTCACTATCCTAATATGCATTGGCCAGACGTGGACCACAGCAAAGAATATGAATATATCTGAATTTTCCAACAATTACAGAAGGTTATTCTTCATAATTTCACGTATCATTTATTTCTTCCACTATTTCATTAATCCTACTCCCTGAATGAAAGCTATCTGTGGCAAGATCTCCTTTCACATTTGCATACTTGGCAAATACAGTTCTACTGAAAATATTTTTTTAAAGCAGTTTTCTATCCCGTTCTGGTAATTAGACAATACTTATCCCTGGTTTTAGGTTAGCTTGTGATTAAGTAGGTGTGGATTAAATTGCTTCTGAATACACCACTTTTTTTTTTTTTTCTCAAAACAGAGATGGATACTGTACGCTCCAAGCAGAACACTTGCCTCAGCTCTGAGTAGTTATTCATGGTCTGCTTACCCAGTGACACCCAGCAGATATTTCAAAAACATTTGCTACAAAAGTCATTGAATCAAATCACTGAATGAAATGCCATGTAACTGTTAGATGACTTGAATCAACATTTCCTAACTTGCCCTTCATCATGGATCAGAAGTGATATCTGGGAAGGAGGAGATACCATGTTTAGGTTCTTCACCACATGAAGAATGGGAGACTTTAAACATATCACACTTCAGCTGCTAAAAATGAAAGAATACTCCAAACATATAGATCTGGCCTTTGATTGGTGTTCACTTTTACATCGTTTCAGTTTTGGTTAGAAATCAACTATAATCTTATCTTAAGCTGTATTTTCTTCCCATTCATCATTCCACCACCTCCTGCTTCCTCACTACTCTCCTGTCACACGATACTTATGGTTTTGTTGTCTTTGTTGTTGCTACTCATTTTCTGTTATATTAGCCAGGGCTTTTTCACACTTTTTTCCCAGTGGTAAAGTCAAGAGCAAAAACTCATTAAAATTTACTCAGTTGTAACTTAGGCAGTGAATGAACCCCTTCTTTCAACCCAGTATGTACTGACAAGTGAGTTTGCTTTTTACTTACGACCACAATGCAGCTCTCCATTATGAGCAAAATTCTTCACGATATGAATGGAGACCTTGCTTAGCAAAGCCACTGCCTGCAACCTTGGATTGCCCATGAAGATATGAGACTTAAATAAACAGTACTTTCCCCAAGACCCTCAGTTGTATCCCTCTACTTCTCTAGCCTTATTTCTGTTTTTTATAACTTTACAAATCCCTGGTTACTTTAAGCTCAGACATGCATTAAGCAAACATCTGCAAGGGACAACTTATACTTTTTAGGTAATGTAACAGTGGCAAATACCTCTTAAAATCAGACCCACAGTCTTTCCTGACAATATTTCATATAATGGCCTAGGCTGGAAGGGACCTTAGAGATCATCTAATCCAACCTCCCTGTCATGGGCAGGGATGCCTCTCAACTAGATCATGATACTCAAGGCTCCCTCCGACTTGGCCTTGAACACCTTCAGGGAGGGGGCAGCCACAACATCTCTGGGTAATTTATTCCGAAATCTTGCTGCCCTCGTACTGAAGAATTTCTTCCCAAGATTCAATCTAAATCTATTGTCCTTAAACCCATTTCCCCTTGTCCTGTCAGTGGACACTCTTGTAAAAAGTCACTCCCCAGCCTTCCTGTAGGTTCCCTTCAGGTATTGGAAGGCAGCTATTAGGTCCCCCCAAAGTCTTCTCTTTTCAAGACTGAACAATCCCAGCTCCTGCAGCCTGTCCTCATAGCAGAGCTGCTTCAGCCCCTGGATCATCCTTGTGGCCTCATTCTTTTTTTTTTTTAGCTAAAATAATATAATACAGGATAATTTTTAGCACGCCATTAACACTTTTGTTAATTTGTCCTGAATTCCTGACACATGTAACCTATACGAACTTCCTTGGTGTCACTTCATGTAAATCTAGCATAAAGTACCTCTGATCTCTCTCAGATTTCTCAATTTCCACTTGTAACACTTTCATAAACCTATTCAGCAATGTCATTTGTGTGACATACATGCAATCCCACCTACAAGTAGCGATGTTTCTCCTCGAGTTGGTAGCAAGAGTGGTGAACATGCCATGCATAGTAAGGGTGGACAGGATAAAAATGAGGGAAACAGACACCTTGACTAAGATTCTAGCATGTCATGAAGAAAAAAAAATGAGCAGGTGGATGCAACCTTGCATATGGACAATCTGCTTTCTGCCTCTTTTTTTTTTTTAAACAGCTGTGAACAGCTCTAGACTTGCTTGATAAAAAATCCATACTCATAAGCACCTGTATGTATGATAGATTTAGTCCAGCTGCTAAACTAAGCAGAAAACAGGTGTTTTATCGTAAGTCTGATTGAATGATCCAGTTTTTAAGCATAATTGAAGACTGAACATATTTTCACCTTAGCATTCTTCTCTGGATATTCACCATTTCTTAAAAAAAAAATTAAAAAATCTCAAAAAAAACCAACCACCACACATGAAAGGTGAAACTGTAGTAATATCTTCAAACTGGGGAAAAAATATGCAGAATTCTGATGGTTTTACTACATTCTTAACATCAATCTTTCTTTCCCCAGATGAACAACATAACCTCGAGGTAATGGATCGAGAGGTCTGAAACCTTCAGCGCTCCGAGGTGGCATTGGTTGAAGGAGCCTTAAGTTTACAACACTGAGCACGCACACTTTAGAAAACTACAACGATGGTTACCTGCCAAGACAGTGTCCAAATGACATGATTCCACGCCTTATTTTCAACAGGCTTGGCGTGTATTTCACAGAGATTCACGTCATTATCTTACAAAAAGTTCTTTTTTTACAGCAGATATTACAAGCCTCTTTATTGCAGAATAAGATCAGTTAAAAGGTCTGCTACTACAGGTTTAAGGGAAGAAGCATAAAATCAGAGTCCAAATGACCGTAGGGGAGACAATAGTATATATATACAGGGATGGGAGCAATGCTGCAGGAGTAAGAAATCCAAAAGCCAGTAAAAGAGGACTTGGGAGGTACCTAAAAATCTGTTTTCATTCCCATTCGATAGTTTCCTCCCCCAAGAGGACTTTTTTTCTCTTTTGAGAGGTAAAAATCCAGAACAGGGCAAAGATAAGGTTTAGGTGAAAATGCATTCACAACTTCACAAATTACCCAGTAAATGAAATTATAGTTTCAGGCCTGCAGGACCTAGGTAGTAGCTAGGAAGGCACAGTTAAACAATTTTGCAAAGCAGGGATGCTACTTACATGATTTTTCCCCGACTAATCACTAATTACAGTCTCCTCATATTTTGAGTGCCCAGCAAACACTACCTGGGCTACATGTACAGTCGTTCTAGATGGAGTGTTTAGCTTCATAATTTAATTTTTAATTTTTCTGTTCAATTGAAGGTCTTTTGGGCTGTAATAACATATTGTTTGTAGACAATCGTTTCCCCTTCCTTCCCTCTCAACTCCTGCAAAGGAAATTTTTTGTAAACCTCTTAAACACTCAGTTATTTGTAATTCTCTCTTTTTGCCTTTAAGAAAGAACCGTGATTTCTTCTGTTTACGCTATTCCCTTAATTTCCTTACAGCTAGGATTGATTAAACACATAACAACTAAAAGTTCTCTTGCAAGGCAATTTGCAATGGATATGCTGCCACGCATTTCAGATTATTTTTTTAAAATAACTGTTTCCTCAAGGGTATTACTTAACCTCCAGCACCACAAAACATTTAAAGGTTTGCATTTAAAAATCCAATTTAATATATCGAAATAACTCTGCTTACTAGAAACCCAGTCTTCACAATAAAGTCAAAACTGTTCAAATTCTGCCTCTAATGTGTACTCCTCACTCTCTGATCCTGAAGATATTTTTTAACACCAGTGGTTCTGATGAAATATCAGATCGAGTAAGACCTCCCATAGTCTTTTAAGACTATTTTTGAACTATTGCAACACAACTTTTTCACGCTCTTCATTGACCACAGAGGGAATCCTCGTTCCTGTTGACTATTCACGTAGTTTCCATAGATATAACTGTTCATTTATTGCATGTGCTACCCTTGCTTGCAATGACAGCCTTAGTTCAAATAGTTTAATTTACGTTTTACAAGAATGCTCCAACACTTAATTTCCTAACTGAAAAACAAATGTAAAAAGCTGGCAAAATGAAATGCAAATAAATAAATCCCTGCAACCACACAGATGACTAAGTAACTTAATTCAAAAGTTAAAAAAAACCCCCATATCTTTTGTTACATGCAATTTTGCGATGCATGCATTAGGAATGTATTATTTAATTGTTTGGCATTTTCACTTTTTTTTTTTGGTGAATTTTAATTACTAGAGCAATTAAGAAGAACCTAGAAAATACCGATAATGAGCTGAAGTCATATGCTTTAGTGTCACCCTGGAGTTTTAAGGCACCTGCCATATGTTCTCTTTAATAATTACTAGTTTTGCTTTCTGAATACAGTAAGAGAATTTATTAACTTGTCAAAGCTTCTGAGATATATACACTTGTGACTGAAAATGTGGCAAGAATGTCAAAATGTTATTGCAGTCTTAAGCAGTCTGGGTTAATATGAGATTAGACCTAAGGAAAAGGGCTAAATTGACACAGTTCCATGAAAAAGCAGACACCAGATGAAAAATCATCCTTGCAAAAATGTATATAAAAAAAAAATAGGGAAACTCTTCTCTGATGGGCTTGAATTTTACCTCTAACATGTTTCTGAGTTGTGTTTTCTTTATGACTATTTTATAATGTGTTTATATTATTTATGTAATGTATTATATTATATTATTTATAATGTGTTTATCTTATTTTTCATTATTAACATGCCATGCATCAAGTCCCAGAGTATTTGCTCATTAAACAATAAAGTTTGCTACACTTGACATTTGCATGTTGCAACAAGCTACATACGAATGAAATCTAACGCTGCTATTTGTGAGGACAATTTCCATCAGTTTTGTACCTGACATTAATACAATATCAAAATCTAACAAGCAAACAGACCAATTAATATAGCTTACAAAACAGACATAGAAGAAAGGACTCCAACATAATATGTATGCTAAAATGCTTCACTAAAAAAATAAATAATGATCATCATATTGAAAAGAGATGGACAGCTTATTAGGGAAGTAGGTGATGACTAAAAACTATCCCATACAACTCATATACTCATATCCAGCACTTGAAAGAAATTTATTGTTTTATATAATTAAATATGCAATTTATTGCACATTCCATCATCCAAAACTAAAGCTTCAGAGAGACTGGTTCTAAATTAATAGCAATTTCATTTTGCTTTATTTGCCATCCAATTTTTAATTCAGTTTTTAATTCATCAGATCTTAATATTTTGGGTTTGAAAGTAGCATCAGCTCTTCATTTTAAAGCCGTGATCAAATATTTCAGCAGAACCACATGCATTTTCTTGTGCTGAAATCTGGCTTGGCTGAAGTAAATGGAGAGTTTGCTGTTTATCTCAGTGAATCTCACGCTAACATTTAAAGAAAAAAAAGCCATCAGTCATAACATTAAAAAGGAGAAGTCCAATTTATGAGAGTTTTTCTCATCAGAGGCCTCATTTCAGAGTTCATTGAAGAAATCAGCTTTAAATTATTTTAAATCCTGCTCTTCAGGATCTTCACCAAGTGAAAAATATTCAGCATATTATTGGAAAAACAGCAGGCTCAGTCACCCTTGTTAAATACAAAACAGGGGTTAACAACAGATCACCCATGGATCTATATATCTAATCTCCATTTTTATGCCCACCTATTTGTCTTTGTGTCTCTCTGTGCATGCATATGTGAAGAGAACGACAGAAGGAACAGTGAGTATTTCTTTGTAGAATGTTTAAAGTTCTCGTCAGTGAAAACAGCTAGAGCCCACCCCCTCTGCCAAGTATATGAATATTAGAGAGGACATTTCCTTCAGCAAAGCGCAAGGGTCTCTACCCCAGCGACGCCAAAACATCGCAGAAGCAGCATCTTCAGATGTTTTAAAATATTCTTATAGCTTGATGCTATAAGAGACAGTCCAATTCCCAAGGCTTAGACACCAGCGCTCTTGGCAAACTTTTGCCTGATGTTTTTATTAACTCAATTTAATGGAACCTTTTTTTACAGTGACCTTAAGAATTTAATAACTCCGCGATGCAAGGACAATACCACCTGCAGGCTCCTTTGGGATTAAACTGTGGTAGTTCAATATGTCTGCAGGAACACATAACTGAAAAGCAGGAAAAAAAATTAAAAAATATTTCAGGAGCGACGCAAATCAGTCCCTCGTTGCTGAGGTTGGGTCTTATGCCTGGTTACGATCTCTGCTCCAAGACACGTGACATAAAACTCTGCATCTGATATACGTTGCAGCCTACTTATTGCTGCTTAATGGTATTAAGCTGGCTTTGATCGTGTCAGAGATGCTAGCAATTTTCAATTCCAGAGCGTCTTCCATTCTGACAGACCCTCTGCATATCTTACAGATCCGATCAATACGTTATTAGTCAACAACCTGACAAGAGGCACATAAATTAATCCCTTTCTGTCAACCCAGCAGTTTGGAGTCTAGCAAAATCTCACCCTTGCAGTGCGCATGAGACTTATCTTAATCCAATTAGGGTAAAATGAACTTTTTTTTTTCCTCTGGCACTCTCCATCTATGTTAATTCACACCTCTGAAGACAGCTGCTCTGAGGAAATAATTTTATGCTTGACCTTTTATGGGCAAGGTTAAAGTCAGTATAGATACATATGCATGCAAGGAAATTCAATGAGCTCTATCTTTCCTTTAACGTCTACTAGCACCTGTAAAATAATGCTGGAGAATGGTGCTGATTCCAAAGACACAGGGATGTGTTTATTTTAGTCGCATACAGGACTCTGGCAGTTTAGCTTTATGCTTAGGGCAGCACATATCTTTGTTTTGCTGAGGGGCAAATTAATAGGGAGTGACAGCCCTGTCTGTAGCACTGTAGAATTTGACAAGCAAACGATGTTAACAGCCTGCAATACGCAAAACAAATAATTTCTTCTCTTTCTGAGCTAACGACGATATTATGAGATATAATGACAACAGCCATTAAGGAAACAAGACTTGATTGCTGCTATTATTATGCCACAAGAAAACGTTTGGACTCGCTGGCAGTAAGAGACAGGAGTGCAGTTCTGTAGCAATAACGCAGCGCGTGCGAAGGTGTCTTTAGTGACGCAGTACTTACTGATTTCTTTCTCTTACTCTGTTTTTCTCACAAGAATGTGGAAAATCATAAATACGGACCCTTCTTTCACTGAGACTTCCTCTAAATATCTCCCTTCGCAGAATACAGAATCACAGAATGTTGGGGGTTGGAA
>NW_009719716.1:0-19434 GCF_000703405.1 Apaloderma vittatum
AGCACGTCCTGCCGTTATGTGGCTCGTGGCACATGAACTTATTTATTATTCTCTTTGGGTTTTTTGTGAAGAATGTGGGAGTCACAAATAGGAAAAGTGCAGACAGGCTTGGGAAATACAGCCACAGATTTTTACTGTTATATTTTTAAAGTGGTCTTTTGGCGATTTGCGCAGGTGCACACCATCTTTAGGACAAGAGATAAAGCGACAGTAACCATGGGACTTGGGGTATTTGTAAGGTGATTTTTTTCCGTATTGTGCAACCTACACATAATTTCTTGATGGAGATTTCTGATCTTCTTTCAAAATTACAATTGCAAGATGTGGTACAGAGACTTACTGGTAATAATGACATGCAAGGAATCAGTCTGTGTACCTGTTCTGACTTAAAGAAGTGTGTATTCATCTTCTCTGTAACTTACTATGAGATTTGAAGACTTCTAATAATAGTTATGCAGATCATAATAAACACACTTGTAATTCCTGGAGAAGATTCACAAATGATAGTGCAATTTATAGATTTATTTAAAAAAAAATACTTAAGTCTCTGGGTAAAGTTCACTAAAACAAAAGATGTTCTTGGTGGTCTCTGTTCCTTGCTTTTTTTTTTTAACATTAGTTTTGTCATTGTGAAGTTTAAGTACCTTAGTGTGTGGGGTTGATTTGGGAGCTTCTCTGCTGTTGCAGAACAGAGTGCATTACCAAACTCATATCTTTTTTCCTAGGTAAATCCATGTTCACATAATTCAGTGAGAAATATTTTGGGAAAAAATGCCAAATTCCTTTTAAGTTCTGAAATATAAGCAGACCTAGTAAAGCTATTACTTTTCCTAGAAAATTATTTTTTTCAGAAATACTACTTCAATTTTCTGTTTACTGTTTCAGTGCAAGGTTTTTGCAAAGTCAGGAGAAAGAATTGGTGTTGAAAAGCTTAGTTATTTCTTTAACTGGTAATGTTAGATGACTGAAATTGACATTTTCAAGATTGTTTGAGTGAAATTTTAGCAGTTTCAAAATTGGTTGAAATGTGTATTGTGATGTTGCACACTTATTATCCTGTGAAAGATGAATGGAAAAGGCCTCTCCTCTTCTTGATGGCTTCTGGAAAGGAGCTATTATTTCCTATCTCTCATTAGGGAAAGTCCTGAAACCATACTGCGTAGTATATCTGTTCCCTTTTCTATATCCGTTTTAATATAATCTTTTTTTTTTTTCAGTAAAAACATATGGCAGTAAGTTAGTGTGTTGTCTGGGAGTCTTGTTCTGGGAATCAAAAAAGCCACTCAGTCCCTCGTGTTGTGTAGTAGAGTAATACATTTAGCCAACTTTCAGTTTCTATTCTGTTGAAAAAGTTCTGCACCATTTACCTACTGCAGAGGAGGCTTGTCAACACTGACTCATCAAGATTAAAAAAACGAACAAATGAACAAAAAAAAAAAGCCATAAAAATCAAACCTTGTTATTTCCAAAGACTTTGAATTTTGTAAGATAAACCCTTGTTACACATCACGTGTGCAGAAAGTATCAAAGAGCTAGTTTGGTCTTGGGCTTTTTCTGTGTGTGTTTTGGGGTTTTCTTAGAGTGTAGTGGCAGCACTGGCATGTATTTCAGATACTTTGAGTGTTGTCTGATCCTTTCTCAAACCCATTGGAAGGTGAGAGCTATAATTTACATTTGGAAAGAAAAGTAAAGAGTAGCAAGGATGTTGAGGAATGTAAGGCTTGAGCCAGTCAGTTTCTCAGTAAAGATAGAATCGGTGTCATGTAGTGAACTCCTGAGCCATCGCCTTCATTTGGTCAAAACTGAAGACAGGCCGATCCGTGGGCAGTTAACAGAACTGACCTAGCTAATGTGGATATGCTGTTTGAAGTTAGTAATGGTAATTCCCTCAGTTTGCTGCACTGGCAAGTTTAAATATGTTGTTTTGATTCCTGATTTAACAAAGGCATGGCTGCAAAGCCATTGTTGCAGTTGTTTGGAGTTTCATGTTGGTTTTTTTATAGTATCTTTTTTTTATGATTGCAGCAGAACTTGCAGTTTGAACCCCGTCGATCTCGTTTGCCAGAATCCTCAGAGTGGACACGGGAATGTAGTGCAAACACTCGGTCTGCACTTTGGTGTTTCTTGGCATAGATACGATGATTTGGGAAGGAGTTAGGAGCAGAGCTGAACTCTAAAGAAACATATCCATGTTAGGAGTGATTTTATTCATTGATCCAAGAGCCAAATTCCATTCACAAGCTGCACTTCAGATCAGCTTTAGGGCACGTGGCATCAAGTTTACACAGCTGTGGGTGTCTGACAGGTTTGAGCGGAGCATCCATTCAGAATTACCTAAGCTATATTCTTGCTGCTCTTTGGAAAGAAAGATACGACATAGTCTTTTCAAAACAGCTGTTTAACTTCAGAAACACAGTGTAAAGGTATTGATACTACAATTCTTATATACATATACTGTGTAAAAAGGTCCATTCTTTTCTGCGTCCTACTCCAGGTTGAGAGCTGCATGAGTAGATTGATGACTTTCCTTTTCTTTCTCCCCTATTCTTTCCAGGTTTTCTTTTTCTGACATGTCTGGAACTCTTGCTTCTGATCTAGAACGTTTAAACAGCCTTGTTTTGGGAGCGAGATCGTATAGTACTGGTTTTAAGTCATCAGAGCTCTAATATTGTTACACTGTGACAGAGTACTTAGGAATAGTATTTTCAGGCAGGCAGATATATTGTGAGCAAAAGGAATACCCTTGCCACTCTTTAGAGTCTTAAATAGAAGCAGCAATTTAAAAAGTGTCCCTCTGAGTTTAATTTAATAATGTTAGTTAATTTGAGTGATGAGAGACAAATAGTCATTGGAATTTCTGTAATTTATTAATTTTTTTTTTACGTTTTGATGACTATGATGTATAGAATATTTGCATTTGCTTTCTGTCTCCGAGTTCCATGTTACTTGGTGCAAACAGTTAATTGGGAAGAAAGGCATTTTTCATTTAATATTCAGTTAGGGTATATACATATGTGTGTTGGGCAAACAGCTGGAGGAGGTGGTTATGCTTACCGGCCCACCTCTGCCTACTTGTTGCTTCTCGTCTACTCCAAGTATTGCCTCTTCAAATCTCTTACGGAAACTGCTTTTGAACTTTCTGTTTTACTGATGCCAGTTACACTTAGCGAGGTAAGCCTTGGTGAGTGGTCTTCAAGTGGAATGCTTTTAAGGCATTTGTAAAAATGAGGTAAGAAGTTAGAAGCTAAACCTACTGCCAGGAATTTGCATATCCTGTGAAAAAGTTATTGAGGTCTTCAAACAAAGAAGTGCTGATGACTGCCAGTTTAGAACTTCTGTCTAAGTAGAAGATGTTGCTTCAGTTCAAGTAGATATTGCTAATTCTGCCAGTAGGAAGTGGCCTTTCTTATAACACAAGCCATACTAGTATTAAATGTGAGGTAACAGCAGTTTTTGGAAAAACAGCAGGGACGTGCTGCTGAGAAAAGCTACTTAAAAGCCTTCGCGGCAAGAATTTCTGTTCTCAATTTTATACTGGTAGACTTTTCTTCTTTTGTCTCTTCGAGTAGCATATTGGTTTTGAGGCAGCGATACTGTCTGTACAGACAAAATAACCACATCTTACTGTTCTAGACAGACTGTCAAATCCTTTCCTATTGTAGATTAAATTTACAACGTTTATTTCATGTACTTCTGTAATGCAAAATTGTCTTAAAGTAATTAATTCATTCTGAAGAATACAAACCCTCTTGTGAAGCCTGCTGAATGAAGAGTTAGACTTTGGAGCAGAAATTCGGTTTTTCGAGGGACCATCTGTGTCGTGTAAATAACTGCCCTTTCAGCACTGTTAAACTGGAAAGAGATGATAACAGTCATTGTGAAAAAATGGTGTGTGAACACGTAAGTTAAGTTTTTAAGAAGATTATATTTTCTGGCTAATGAGTATGGTGGCTGATGTGTTTGGAATACACGTAGAGCACTATGAGTTTGAAATGCCCTGTAACACAATTGTCTAAATAATTAGTGAACCCTAAAACTCTTTGCTGCTGCCTGGGCACGTAAAGGAATGCCTGAAAAGATAACTGTCCTTTACTTAAGAAAGGATATGGTGCTAGTGAGTCCATTCTTTACTCTGGATAAGGCTGACAGGTTTAAAGAAAATAAAGGTCTTGAGTAGCGCTCACACAGAAGGCTCTTACCAGGGTACAGATTCAGAAGTTTCCATCAAAATTCAGAAGTTTCACAGAGCTGGATTTTTTTGTGGGTTCTTTTTGTTTGTTCACTTGCTTGGTTTTACAAAGGTGAGAAAAAAAGCAGACACATTGGAGTCTTATCGTGGTTTCTGGAAGCGTATTTCCCAATTTAGTGGCACTCTACGAAGTAATTTGGATACTTTACTCAAGCTCTTGGAGGGCTTCCTGGCTCTTTATCCACAACCCATTAAGTGGAGTTTCATTGTAGTAGTGCTGTCATAAATGCACCTTTCTTTGTGTGTGTGTGGAACAAGCTGGGTTTTTGTTTAGTGGTTTTTTTCCCCTCTGAAAATTTAAAAAGTTTAATCTTACTATAAAAATATGCTTTGAAAGCCCAAAGCCAGATACAAAAAGTGTATCCATCGTTCTATGCCCAGCTATAGTGCTTTGGACCATGATGTGGAGATGAAAGAGAAGAGGAAATAACTGAGTCATATGTTCATTTTAGCGGAGCTAATAGTTACATGTAAGAAAAGAATCGTGGTCCTTGGTGAACGTTATGTATTGGGGGAAATGATGAGAATAAAACTTTGTGTGAGTAATAGTGGACAAAGGATATAAAGGCAAATTTGGGAATCTCATAGTCACCGTAATTCAAAATCTTGGGCAGTACACTTGACTGCTAACAGAAATCTACTTGCCCCTACTCTGCCTCCCCCACCAGAAAGGTTAACGCAGTAGAGCAGTAGCAATGTTGAAAAAATGGGGTCTGTGGAGCCATGACAAGGAAGATGAATAATACTGTTTCAGGTTTCTTATACATAAATGTTGAACATTATACTCACTTTTGAAATACCGGCGGATTAATAAAAAAAAAAAAGTTATTTTGGTTCCATTACATCTATTTTGCTCTTGAAATTCTATCTCAAGTGAAAAGAGCTGCATGATAGATATGACTGATTAAGAACGAGAATAAGTAGAAATTAGTCAGGATCAGAGATGCTAGTCTTAGTTGGTAGCTTAAATGGCCAGGCCATTCCTGCAAATTGTATGAAAGAACATGGACTTGATGGCTGTTTATAGAAATTGCCCAAGATGTGATTGTTGTGGAGAGCAAATAGGTAAGTAGATACAATTGCAGGCTGAGGACTGCTGGTTTCTGAATTTTGACTTGAGCTGACTTCAAATTTTGTAGAAGTTTTAAAGAAGAGAGTAAGACCAAAATCACTGGTCTATTTTATTGCTTAATAGCTTAAAGCTTAATAGCTTTTAGAACACTGATATTTATGAAGCATTCAGCAGCATTAAGTATAAAGGAAACAAATGTCTCTGTACATGTTTTGTATTTTTTTTCCTGCAGTTGTATTCTGTCAAATTTCGTGTGATACCGATTTTGCATTGTCTGTCTCAAATTTGTCTTCACTCTGGTGGATCACACTTGATTTTCTTTATTTTTAGGAAGCAGTTTTGAAAAATAGGGCAGGGTTAAGCTGAGACAGTTCATGCTGTCTGTAAGAAGCCTGAAGACTGTGAAACAAATTCAAGATTTCTTACGTATGGTTTAATGGTACCACATCCAAGTATGTTTTTCTGTAGTGGCTAAATCATTAAACAACTAAAAAAACCCAGTTGTTGCAGTGTGCTTAGATGGTATGCAGTAATGCTTCAAAGTAGAGGAAGACTTACCTTTTAATATGATAAGCCTGCATGAACTAATTCAGAAAGCTTAAAGAATTGGTGGTATTTCCTATTAGGGCATGTTAACAGGGGAGTGAAATGACACTAGTGCAAACTGTAGTTGAAGTATGGATTAATGGAGCTTTGCTGCTGCATTAGGTGATGCCAAATCTATGTATGTAGGCTCGATATGCATCTGGGTTTTGGATATAAAATACATCTTCGTAATGCATGTTTGCACATTCAGTTAAAGAAGAAACCAGAGCGTTTTGTCAGATACAGGGGAAACTCTGTTTTTAAAAAGAAATATAGCTACACTGATCCATCTTTAAAAAAAAATAATTGTTGGACAACTGTAATTTCTGTGACAAAATACAGCTGCAGAACATGCAGCAGTCCTTTCTGCTGCTTGGCCTGATGGGCCTGTCACACAGTGGTGTGGAAGTCTGCACTAGGGGGATGCGTTTCCCCAGTTCAAATTCACATCCAGGGGTGAGGGATGCTTCTCATATGGCAGCATGTATTGATGCACAACTGAGGAAAGGAGAAATT
This sequence comes from Apaloderma vittatum, assembly GCF_000703405.1. Lineage (NCBI taxonomy): Eukaryota > Metazoa > Chordata > Aves > Trogoniformes > Trogonidae > Apaloderma > Apaloderma vittatum. The sequence goes on from NW_009719716.1 coordinate 6,423, forward strand.
ATGGGAAAGAAGCATTGAATGTTCTTTCTGTGGAGGCTGACGCTGCTGCAAAAATACGCATGGGTATCTGCCCCCTTTCTCCCTGCCCCCACTTGCTTGTGCTTGCTGACTGAGTTGCTGACTACAGTTGCATGGTTTCTAGATTACGTTGAGCTAGAGTCACTTGGGCACAATTTTATCGGCACTCAAAATAATAATGCAAAATATCACTCACTGTAAGTTGCTGTGTGTCAGCTTCATCAAGGTAATTGTCCTTGTATGTGCATATGTCTGTGAGAAATGTGAGCTATGAATCACTGTATCTTGAAGCCAAGTTTAAGGGCAAGGTGGCAACAAACAATTGCTCCAACATTTGCTCAATTATATGACTGAGGTTGTTCTGAAATATGAACACATTGAAGATGAAGAGGGAAAATAGGTGATCTTGCATCTCAGTAAATATAATATATGTTCTGTGAAAAAACACCATTAAGAGGCTTACTTCAGTGAATACACAAGGAATATTTGAGTTAGCCAGCATATTTCGGTCTTAACAGGAACCATTGATAGGCCAAAAATGAAATCAGTAGAAGGCATACTGTGCCCTTCATAGGGAGTAGAAATGTATTAGCCATGTTGAGTGAAGGTCCAAAGCTGATTTTTATTTATTTTACATATGAGACAAAATATTAACACTTACAAATTTTAATTGATTTATAATAAATAATCTATAGTACAGTAAAAACTGTAGTTTAAGTATCCAGTCACATATGCTCTAGTGACAGTTTTACTGTTAAAAATCCTTTTGTTTAAAACCTCAGCTGTTGGCCCTTTGTGATAATGACTTAGCTCCTGAGATGAAAATTCTGTGCACTCATCTGTATTAATGATTTTTTTTCAGATAGTTTAACCACTTTCTGTTGCATTTTCGGGGAAAAAAACTTTTGAAAACTCAGCTAATCTTTAAAGGTGTGGATAAACATGTGCTTGTTTATATATTTCACTAAATATGGTCTTCTTTTATTTGGCAGGATTTGTCTTTAGTGAATCTGAATCAACTGCATTAGAACAATTTGAAGGTGGCCCTTGCGCAGTGATCGCACCTGTACAGGTAAGATGCATTTACTATAGGAATGGCTTAAAATTAGTAAACCTGAAATTTGTTCTTTTTTTAATGTATGTGGAACTAAAATAATATTTTAAAAATTGCAGATCAGTTGCATTTTGACTTCATAAATGTAGTGAGGATGAGACACAAAACTCAGTAGAAAGGCCGAGATGGGCTGGTTTTGAACTATAATTTCATAGGAATGAATTTGTTTGAGGAAATGCCAATTGGGGAAGACTGAGGGAACTTTAAAGTAAGGAGTGCAGGATAAAGGGGAGAAGTAAAAGGTCAGATATAAATATGATCCTAATCCTTTCTTATCTCAAATTCCCTCTCCTTAAGAAGAGTAATATGTGTGTCACAATGGCTGTTTTAGCAAACTGTACTGGAGATATTTGAAGTAGTTGATTTTCAAACCTAACAAGGTTAGCTAAATAAGAAGATTCTGAATTAGCAGAATAATTGAAGCATGTCAGGGGACTATATTTTATTCTGGATACGTGCTTAGGATTTCACGTGCTTCACGTAAGCTCAACCAATTGTGATTTTAATTTTTTTTCTTACTCCATTGTGTCTTGCAGGCTATGTGCATACTTGTTCAAATGCTGTTTCTGAGGGAATTCTGACTGCTGTATAAATACATGACCTGGATCTGTTTCGGTAGAGCAGTTTGTCTAATCTGTGGCTGCTCTTCATTCTTGTAGGAGCGCCCTGTAGAGACAGGCAGTCATTCAGTCATGGGCTAGATTACTTTTTCTGGTAACCTGCTCTTGACTCTTTTACGTGCAGATCAAATTACTGCACGTGTGTAGGTCTGAGTTGAGGCCTTCCTGGCTGATAGGGGATATGTCAAAATCATGCAGCAAAGTTAATCTCATCATAAACACGAAGGTATCTGGGTCAGACAGCTGGTATCATGGCATAGTTTGCATCTCTGGTGTGTGCAATGTGATAGTCATCAAAACCTCTATTATTGTTACTTCAGGATACTCTAAAAGCTGGTCCCACCAAAAGACTTGTACCGGAGGAAGGAGCAGGTGTAGACTGTGAACACTCACTTTGTTGTGAATTGCGCTCTGTAACGTGGCTCTGTCTAGTTTTGTGGTCTTAAAACTGGATGTAGGGTGTCTGGTCTCTGATTTTAGAATTACAAGTGTCCTCTTTGCAGGGGAGTGGAGAGAGTAAAGAATAGGACCACCTGGCAGTGCTGAGCCTTTACCATATCAAATGTTGTTATATGGAGTGTTCTTCCAGATTTCTATGTACTTCAACTTCCATGAAATTAAGTAATTAAAGCATCTTTAAAAGTGAGCTGAGTTCCAGCTAGGGAAGGAAGAAAGGTTCAAATGACTCTTGCCGTGTGTAACACTGCTGAAAACTACTAAAAAAGGTGTGAGAAAGATCTGTCATGGGACGACAGGGCGAGTCTGTCAGGGAAGAAGTGAAACTTGAAGCAGCTATTTTTAAGGTGCTGCAAATACCTGAAACAGCATCTAATAATTAGAAAGACAAAGAGTCTGCTTCCCAAAGTTTGTTCTTTCATTGTTCCTTCTCTGTAATTTAGACCATATCTTCCCCCCCCGATTGTAATATTAGTGTTGATGGAGAGCAAAGCCGGGATATAGAGATACATGGGTTTTCTTTAATCTGATCTATGAATTATGACTTGCAGTGACTAAAAGAGGTGGGCTTTTTAACTACTAAAGGGGCTTGTCTGAATGGAGTTGTCTTGTACTTCTCATCAGTTATATTGCAAAATACTTGTGCTCCTGTTACTGCAGTCCTGTGAGTCTGGAGATGTTTCTCTAAATAGGCACTCTGTGTATTTGAAGCATACTTGAGGTTCAGACTCTGTATTGAACATAGGTATGAGGCCAGCTTTGTAGTTAATTTGAATGGGAAAAATCAGTAAACAGTGCAGGCTCAGGCTCTCTTACTGGATGATGAGCAGCTTGAAGCCCTTCTAATAATGTGCACAAATGGTTTGATGTAGAGTGTTTGACATAATGTAAAAAGTTGTGTTGTGTTGTATTTTAATGTTATTTTATGCTTTGATAACAAAGGCCTTCCTTTTGAAGAGGCTTTTTACCAGCGAAAAGTCTACTTGGAGAGACTGTCCAGGTACTGAGACTTCTTTTTTCCTCTTTGGTTTTTTTTTTCTCATTTTAATTATTTGTAAGCCATATCCTAATACAAAGAATTCGGAATATTTTACACTTTTTGTTTAACTGTGCTTCCATGCCATTTTATGAGGCATATAGTATGAATATTATGTGTCTCTAAACACATTTGTGAGGTCTGTGCCAGTCCATAGTACTTCTGTGTTTTATAAATTTTTGATTAAAATCTATTATTGGGAAAAGGAGTGGATAAGAACCTGTATTGAGACACATTTTTCTAAAGACAGCTTTATAATTCTGTGGTCCACTAAAGTCAACAACAGCAATTAACATTAATAAGATAAAAGTAATAAACTCAATTCTTTAAATAGCATACTGTATAAAAAATACACTGGTAGCTTATATAAGATACTGAATAGCAGCAATTGAACTCATATAGGTTTCTGATCTTTCAGAAGAGGAGCAGAAGAACCTTCTCTGTCACACATTATGTGATATTTTAGAAATGGCTTGCTCCGATAATTCTGAGTCATACTCTCTGGCAACGTGGATAAGAGGAAAAACGACTGAAGAGACTGCTAGTATTTCTGAAAGTCCCGCAGAATCTAGTCGTCAAGAGGAACAACCTTGTAAGATGTATTTCTGTACTAAATTGCCCATCACTTAGTGAAGCATGACATTGTTTTTGAGGGGCTGCTGCTTTTTACTATTATAGAGATGGGATGGTCACCATTGTAATTGCATTAACAACAGATGAATTTTTGTCTATTGTAAAAAGCGGCATTGATCCTTTTTGTCAAAAGGAATGTGCTGTGTATCACTAGAATTCCAACGTATATGTTTCTCTTGCATTTGAGAAATTTCCATATTTTCAATTATATTTTGTGATTTATCAGGACTTAACATGTCTTTAATTTGGAAAAAATCCATATGCTTCCTGACACTGGAGGACCATTTTAACTTGTCACTTGTTGCTTTATTTCAGAAGAGCTTTTGTAGGAAATTATGCAAAGCTTTATCTCTTCTAAAATATTCTGGATCCCCTGTAACAGAGAAATAGCCTTTTTCCCTGTGTTTGTTTCTGTGCAGTACCAAACCAACTTTAATCAAATCACCTTCTAGTAGATTAACAAATTTTGTTATGTTTTATATTGTCTTATTCTAAAGAACTTGGAACTGCAGAAAATGTTCAGCAGCAATTCTTTTTAAACACAGTTACTCTCAACACTGACAATTAATGAACTAATCCATTCTGTTACATATCTGTATCTTTTTCTATTTCTGCGCAAGTCCACAAGTTCTGCCTGACTTGTCCTTAATAATGTTGAATGTGCTTAGGACGAGCAAGGATACGTGTACCATGAGCAGTCTGCTTTTGTCATGGGTGACATTAATCTCTTACATTGTTCATGTTTTGCGTTCCTTGCTAGACACTGAATATACCTCTTTTATGTCCGCCACAGTTTAAATGATATTTTACCTTATATGTATAATGCATTACACTTCCTGATTTAAGATATACTTTAAGATATACTTTGTTGGGGTTTTGGTTTTTTCTTTTATGTCCTGATATTTGACTACAAAGCGACTTCTTGCCTTGTTAGACTTAGGGCAAATATGTGGAGAATGTGATATTGTTAATATGTAGAGTTCTGTCACTGCTAGTGCAAAGGAATAAACTTATTTCCTGCTTGATTGCTGTGATCAATAAAAATAAAGTCAGGCATTGTCATAGTCAGTAGGGCTTTAATAGATGAGTTACGTATGTGGGGGAGTATTACAGCTACAATTCCACATGGCAGGCTACTGTTTTTTGAGAGTAGAATATGGGAATATATTTATAATAAAACCATGAAGTATGATTAGACAGCATGACAGAGTATCATTTTACAGAGTTTCTGTGTATTTGTATTGCTCAGATAGCTCATGTTCTATTGCTGTTTATTCTTTTCCTCTCCACTAAGCACTGTCCTTTTTTAGCCTTGTTTGGGTTATGTATAGCTACACTTCTCTTCAGGATTTCTACTTCTTTCCCTTTGTTTCAAATAGTGGTTCTTTTACATTTCACTCTGTTCTGTAGTAACAGAATGAAACTGCCTATCATCCTGCTGTGTGAACAAAAGGTGGATTCGAGCACACTTACTGAATGCAGTCGCATTTTTCATCTGCTTTTGTGGTGTATACCAGTGACCTGTTGTTGGCCATGCATTGGCTGTAGTAGTGCGAGTTCCCAAGTTCACAGATTGCTTTATATGATTGAGTCCCTCTAATATTTTGCTTAGAAAAGCATATGTTCTCGGAGCGGGGTTAGTTCCTGTATAATTTTCTGCGATTTAGACTCATTTTTTCATATTTTTTTAAACAGTTTTAAAAACATGTTTTCTAGTCAAGTCTACTTCTGCTGTCAGAAACCTAATTTTAGCAATTCCTTGTAGGTTTTCAAAATACAAAAACTGTTACTCTTAAGACTACTGCTGCCTTATTTCTGAAGTAGAAAATTAATATGTTGCTGGAGAATCAGTTGTGTTTGCATATAGGCAAATCAGTTATGTATTTCAAAATACAATCAGAAGGGACATAAAAAGCCCTTTCTGAAATTATTGTGGAAAGAATTGATCAGTAGTATTAGCCCTGATGGCTTCAGTTCTCTGATGAATTGTATGCAATCAAATTCAGTAGCTAAATGATCAGACTTTTTAGTTAAATATTCAGCATTAAGCCTTTAGATAGACCAGAACTATTAAGTGGACTTCAGACAGATTAGAAAGCAGATGTGTTGGGTTTGTATAGTATTCTACTAGCAGGAAGATCAAGTCCTTATGGATATACAGGGCACTAAAGACTGCTACAGTCTTAATATTTGAATGGCCAGGAAATTGGCTAGTTACACAACTGGTGAATATAACTTCCTGTTGGTAAAGAAAATTTGATTTTAGAAGTTCATTTCATCCCTTGATTTGGGAATATTGCAAGGGGAACAAAGGTATAAAGCCTGTGTTGAACTTGGGAAGACACCAATGCTGTATTTTTTTCTGTCTGGGACGTGACACTTACCTGAAACACTATTTATCTATTATTAAAAGAAAACAATGAGAATTTATTTGAAGACAGGATGTGTGACATTGGGTAGAATAATTCTACTCATTTGTTATAAATAATAATTAAAAGGGGGGGGGGAAAACCCTAAATTTCAGTAACTGATGTGTATTTGAAGAAAAAATACAGCTTACCTACATTAATAAAATTATCCAACTAATCATGCTTGCTTTTCTAGGAAATAATACTTCCTACTGACCTGCAAAATTATATCTACAGTATGCATATGCTTGACAACTTAGTGACAGCCATGTTTTGTACAGAATCAAGAGCTTAGTATTTGACAAATATTTTCAAGTCTGCACACTCCAGTGGCTTTGTTCTTTTAATGAATTGGTTAGTCCAAATAGAAATGTTCTCACTAATTTGCATAGTAGAATCTTAATGTTGTGGTAAATTAGTTTATACTAATCAGTTAAAAACATAAAATGTCAAGGGAGGATTAAAACTTAAGAGTATAATTAAAGCTTGAAAGTATACTAGCTTGCTGTGTGTATCTTGTGTCATTTTTTTGCCATGTGTAGTGCTGAAAAGTGTCTCTTGTGTATAGCTGCCTTGGCTGTCGAAGAGCTTGGCTTTGAGCGATTTCATGCATTAATTCAGTAAGTAATATGTTGGAACATTTAAAATACAATATTTTGAAGTTACACTAACATTCACAGCCCTGAAAAGGGTATGTTGAGGAACTTTTTGTGTTACACATCAGGTTAAACTTGGATTTCTAGTTTTTGTTTGGGGGTTTTGATGTTTTTTCTTTGCCTTTTACCCTTTAAAATGAAGTATTATTTTGACCATATCACTAAGTTTTAAAATAAAACTGGAGCAATATAATGTGTGAAATTGGCTAAGTAGCTTGTGCATTTCAAGTATATAAACACAGCTAATTAAGATTTGCATTTAAGTTAAAGTCGTTATTCTTCAATATTTATACACAGTCTTCACAAGTGATTCTATCTGAAATACTTGTGAGATATATACTGAAAGAAAAAGGTCATTAATGTTTTTTGTGATTTGAGACAATGTAAAAAAAACATTTTTATAAATGTTTCATATACAAGACTGATCTCAAGTGCTAGCCAGAGTAAACCCATCTATGGATGTATTTTTGCAGACGTTTGTTTCTTTTTTAAATGAGGCTTCCTAACAGTGTGCAGGAGATCAAACCCAAAACATTATACTTAAATTTGTGTAAGATGAGCAGAGAGTGTGATCTAATTTGAATTACTCAATAAAAACTAATGGTTTTGTTCTGAAAAGCAGTATTTACTTCTAAATATCCCAAGAAATTGGAAGTATATTACTTCACTGGAATCTTGATGAATCTCTTCCTTTCCTCTGTTTTTATTTTACGTTCTTCTAAATCTGTGATCACCTGGTATTATCATCCAGGCAGAAACCCTATTACACAACCAGCTAGCTTCCCAAATGTTAATGTAGGACTCGTAGTATTGAACGTTTTGCTTTTTCCAAAGCTACAGTCTAACAAAATTGAATTCTTTTGGGAAATGTGATAATTACTTTGAAAGTCTGAAAGATAGTCTTACCTCATTAAGTGGAAGGTTTTTCTCCACTGTTTAAGGACTGAATGTCTTTCAGGACACTATATAATGCAAACATTGTTTTAGTGACTTATAGTCTATTTGCATTTCAGTAAGAATATTTTATAGAATTACTGGTTCAAACCACTCAGCTCTTCCACATATGCAACTTTATGGCTAGTGTTCATGTATAAAAACTGTGTTCATTTTTGCATGTTACTCCAGAATTATTTATCTTCTTCTGATGGGTAGTCATTCATACTAATGACTTTATGGCAGTTTATAGTAACTTTAGAACAGCTGCTGTGTCGTTCTTTCTGTAACACCAGATGTACTGACAAATTTATTCTGCTTTTACTTCTCATGTTAAGTGTTGGTAGTTCTTGTTTGTGCATTGTGACATTATTCAAATGCTTCATCTAAGTACATTCTCTTCTTCTGTTGGGTTTTTCTTGTCTTTAGCAAACACGTATTCAAAAGCTTCCCTGAACTGAAGGATGCGGTTTGGGATCAATATTCGGTGTGGACAAACAGATTTGGAGTATTGCTCTTTCTGTATTCTGTAATACTCACAAAGGTGTGTAGATTGTTTGATTTTTTTGTTCATGTGTTTTGTTTCTTCGTTAAGAGCAGTTTTGATTATGTAACCCTTGTGTAAAAGGTGAGCTGATAAACCAGGTCAAATCTAGATAAATGGCTGGAGTGGTATCTTCATGTTGCAGCACATTTCCAGCATAAAAAAAATGAAAAGCTCCAGTTTTTGTGATTACTTTGTTGGTTGATTGGGTATTGGGTTTTCTTGTTGCTTTATTTTGGTCTGATCTAGGAGAATTAGAGATTTTGGAAACATCCTTCCTTGTAGGTCTCTGTATCTCTTACCAAGAAAAAGTGTGTTTAGCTATCAATTCATACAAGAACATCAGCCTTCTGATGTTTTACTGTTACACTCTGTTGTTGTAAATGTTGCAATTCATTCCTTAAGAGTGCAAAAATGTTTGTATTTTTTCTGCAGGGTATTGAAAACATAAAAAATGAAATTGAAGATGCAACTGAGCCATTGATAGATCCTGTTTACGGTCATGGAAGGTAAACTGCAAAACACGATTGCTACCACTTTAAAATAGACTAGTGAGCCAACTTTTCCTATTTCTGTAACGTTATTCTTTAGGAAATTACTGACATTACAACAGTGATTCTATTATAAGTTTATAATAACTAAAAGCAACACTTAACATAGCATGCCTTTTTCACTGCTTACTCGTTAGTGCTTCTGTTCTGGGGAAATGATTCTGTTACTGCTGAATTTGCAGAGGAATAAGTCTAGAATTCAGGGCTACGTTTTTATATTAAGTTATTGGTTGAAAGAGTGGAGATTCTATTAACGTTGCTGAATTACAAATACACATTAATTAAAGGAATGTAGTTCAAGAATGTCTGCTTAGCTGTCCAGGTAATAGAATAATTTTTTCAGTTGTTAGAGATAACCAATTTTCAGAAATAAATTGTATGCCCCTTTTAATAGGCTATTTCTTTCTGTTGTATAGCCAAAGTTTGATCAACCTCCTGTTGACGGGACATGCTGTTTCTAATGTGTGGGATGGAGACAGAGAATGTTCAGGAATGAGTAAGTTGATTCTAGTTTTCACTTGTTCATAGTTTTTATGTACTCTGAGATGCTGACCTATGGATTTGGAATATGCTGTTTCTCTTTTGATAATCCCCTTGGTTACTGTCCTTTGATTTAAGCAGACCTCAAATGGAAATAAAACATACTTGCACAAAATCTCTGATGAGTGAGTACAGTGTATCAGTGAATACAGGATTGTCAACTACAGGTTGAAATTACAAGGTACTTTATGACCTCAGTGATGAAACGGAGTGCAGTTTCTGCCAAGTGGGGAAGGGTGGTCAGTATACTGGAGACAGGGACACTATTCAGTGCAGCTGCATCAGGCTAGAGAAACGGACTCTCCCAGCTCCTGCATGCGAGATGGAATAAGCCCAAGCAACAGCACAGGGCAGTGCTGGCTGGGTAGGAGGCAGCTTTGTCGAAAGGGCCTGAGGTCCTTGTGGACAGGAGAATTGCACGTGTGTCATCAGTGCCTGTCCTGGTTTGAGCTAAATGGAACCAATTCTGTTCAGTGATTTTACTTTTCAACTCAGTCTCTTAGAAGACACTGCACTTTCAGTCTCTTCTCTTAGAAGAGACTGCCCTTTCAGTTAACAGTGTGTTTTTGCAGACAGTATCTGCTACTAGAAGTGATAACTGATGTTTATAGTTACTACCGGAGGGGGCCGGTTAGCTCAGTCAGTTGAGCGTGGCATTAACAACGCCAAGGACACGGGTTCGATTCCCGTTCGGTCCCCATGTGTTGCCTGATCTACTCGAGAGGTGGCGTCCCTGGTGACAGGGAGGCTGGATTAAAATGATCTCTAAGGTCCCTTCCAGCCTAGGCCATTCTATGAATCTATGAAACTACCAGGGATTGGTATGCAGAAAGGCTCTTGCTTATGCCTGTCTTTTGCTGTAACCAAGGTCACTGCTAAATCTTCTGTGCAATGTGGGGGCTGCTGGGAAGTAAAAGGTGCTCGCATGGAAGTAAGAAGTTGCCCCTCTGGGGAGTAATGGACAGAATAGGTGACCCAAACCTGACCAACAAAAGAGAAAGACTGTCTTCATATTGTCATACTTTGTTAGCCACTTCATTCACAGCTGGTGTCTCTCCATTAGCTCCCAGACTGGTGTTGACAAGGTGTGCATATACATTGGTGATTACCAATTCAAGCTTGCTGTATAATTAATGCCACCCATTTATTCCATGTAGCAGTATTTGATTATTTTCATCATTTCCTTATTAGTACTGTTACTGTTTTCTTATAGCTAGTTTATGTATTCTTTTCCAATTTGTAGGTCTCTCTGCCTTATTCCCTTTTCCCTTCCCTTTTGGGGAGGAAGAGAGATTACAGAGCTTCTGTCATTCGTTTGGTGGCCAGCTCAGCCCTATACCTTCTTGACAGTGCTCTTCTGCCAAAGGCAGCCAGCTGCATCTTGGGCTACGTTAGGAGGAGGAGGATGGCCAGTAGGTGGAGGGAAGTGGTGGTTCTTTCCCTCCCTATGGCACTTGTGAGACTGCCTTTGGAGTGGTGTGTCCAGTTTTCAACTCTCTGGTATAGGAAAGACATTGACACAGTGGAGCGAGTCCAGTGGAGGTCGAGCAAGAGGAGTAGGGGGCTTTTGTGGTTTTTGCATTTCATCTTACAGAAGAGGTGGTCTGAAAGCAGGAACATGTTGAATTCTGTTCACATCTCCTCTCCCACTGCAAGAAATTCCATCTTGGCTTCATCAGCACATTTATTTTTTAAAAGCATTTTCCCTCATCTAAGTCACCACTGAAAATACCGACTTGAACTGAGGTTCAAGACAGATCCATGAAAGACCTGAATTGAAATGCTCTACTTTGACAATGCATAGTATAATCTTGTTTGAGACTTTTTAGATTTCTACTTGACTGTGATTCCATACAGGCTGTACTTCAGCATCAGACTTAGCAGAATGTCATTTGAATGTTAAATATAACCCTTCCTACCCCAACGTGGTAGACTTCTTATCAGAGTGTTTAGATTGGATTATTGCAGCCTATTATTGATGAACCTATTACTGATGAGCCTATATTGGCGGCTTTTTTTATGGCTTTTTTTATTTTTTTGTCCGTCTTAGTGAATGCAAATTGACTACTCATTTGTTTCAAGGCCCTTTCTCCTGGGCTTTTCCTCTAGCTGCTTTTGTTGTTTTTGTTAGGGTAAGTACTCTGTTTTCCCTTTTCTAGTCTCCTGACATCTCCTTTATCTTTGATACTTAAGGTAACCATTAATGGTTCAGAGACTTACCTTGTTTAGCTACTTGAGTGTTACGTAATGAATTTCATTAGGATCTGCAAGTTTGAACACATCTGCCTTATTTACAGTTTTATAGCCAGTTTTGTTCTTTTTTTATGGCTGACACCATTGTCTCATTGTTAATCTTGAGTCTTCTTGTGAGTTAAAGCAAAGATGGCTTTGAATAATTTCATATTCTTTATATCGTTTCGCTTTGTGTCTTATCAGTCAGTTCCCACCCTGATTCATGCTGCATGCATAGAACATTGTCATTTACTGCCCCTCCTTTCTAACTGAAATTTGTTGTAATTAGCCTTCCTGGTTTTAGCTGTATATTCTCTCCAGCATTTTTAATTTTCTCTTTTTGAGAGAGAATTCAGGTACTTCTGTGATTATGTGCAATCAGTGGGTGAACTTCTGCAGCTGAGGGGCAGGGAAGGTATCCCTGGGCATGGAGGAAAGGTGGTGCTAAAGAATGGCAGTGGATGTGATGTGATTTGTGGCATATTTGCAGGGGCACTGGTGAAGCAACAGCAAGAAGATCCATTCACAGTGCAGGAGCAGGAAAAATGCTAGATAGGTGATTCTATTATCATAAGTAAAGACATTTACTAAATTGAAGTTTCAGAATGGTACTTGCCTTACATTTTTATTCAGAAGTTATGTATAGCCACTTTACCTTTTGTAAAAATTTAAATTAAATCTTTAAAATAATTTTAGAGTGATTTTAAAGGTACTGTCAGTGTTTTATCAGTGACAAAGAACATACTGAATTACTAATTTGAGGAATTAACACGTAGTTGTCAATTATACTCAGGGCTATGACTCTTACAGTATTGCATATTTTTCAGATACAGTAGGAGTTACTAACTGGAATTGTTCTTTACCACCACTGGCACAAATACCAGTGAATTCATTCATTCTATGATAATTCCCTCGAAGGACTATCTACACAGAATCATAGAAACATGAAGGTTGGAAAGGACCTTAAGATCAAGTCCAACCTACAGCCCTACACCCTAACACTAAACCATCTCCTGAAGTGCCACATCCAGCTGTTTCTTAAACACGTCCAGGGATGGTGACTCCACCACCTCCCTCAGGAACCCATACCAGTGCTTCACCAGCCTTTCTGTGAAGAAGTTTTTCCTAATATCCAATCTAAACTTCCCCTGGCGCAACTTGAACCCGTTCCCTCTTGTCCTGTCGCTATTCACTAGGGAGGAGAGGCCAACACCCGTCTCACTGCAGCTGCCTTTCCAGGGAGTTGTAGAGAGAAATAAGGTCTCTCCTCA
>NW_009719717.1:0-2440 GCF_000703405.1 Apaloderma vittatum
AGAAAAGAAAAGAAAAGAAAAGAAGAAAAAAAGAAAAGAGAAAAAGAATAAACCTTTAAACCTTTCCTTACACTGTGGTTGAATTAATACCATTGCACCTCTGCGGAACAGATTTATACGTGTTTTAAAATATCAACCCTTCTCCCAGGTAGTTACAGGAAAATGTCAAGAGCTTCTCAGCTACAACATAAACTGCTTCTGGTAACAGAGTCTCCCAGCACATGCCAAGGGAGGGTTCCAGCTTCAGGATTTGACCAACTGAAAGGAAAAATAGAGCCAAGAGAAATCTATATTGGTTATTGCAACATCATGAGGGGTAACCTACCTCCAGTGCAAAACAAGATCTTTCCCTCACCCTTTGCAGCCCCGGTACCAATGGCAGGGCCAGGACAGGGAATGGATCTGCAGCCCTCAGGTTCCTGGAGGACACTTATCTTGGAGCATCAATTCAGCTGCCACAATGTTACCTCTATGAAAAGCCTTGACAAAGTTGTCATGATATTGGATTTTCAGGTTATGCTGGTTTCTGGGGTCAAAGAGGAAAACTTCCATCGTCTTATTCCTTGTTTTGAGAAGATCTTTTGATGTCTGATCTTATCGCCCCTACTGAGCCCAAGATCACAGGTACTTCAGTTTGGTCAGACTCTGCTCTTGTGAGACTCCACCTCAAATACTGCGTCCAGTTTTGGTGACCCCACCATAAGAGGGACGTGGATCTGTTGGAGCATGTTCAGAGGAGGCCACAAGGATGATCCAGGGGCTGGAGCACCTCTGCTACAAGGACAGGCTGCAGAAGCTGAGATTGTTCAACCTGGAAAAGAGAAGACTTCGGGGGGATCTAATAGCTGCCTTCCAATACCTGAAGGGAACCTACAGGAAGGCTGGAGAGAGACTTTTTACAAGAGTGTCCACTGATAGTAGGACAAGGGGAAATGGGTTTACGTTGAAGGAGAATAGATTTAGATTGGACCTTAGGAAGAAATTCTTCAGTACAAGGGTGGCAAGACTTTGGAATAAATTGCCCAGAGACGTTGTGGATGCCCCCTCCCTGGAGGTGTTCAAGGCCAAGTTGGATGGAGCCTTGAGTAGCCTGATCTAGTTGAGAGGCGTCCCTGCCGATGACAGGGAGGTTGGACTAGATCTCTAAGGTCCCTTCCAGCCTAGGCCATTCTATGATTCTATGATTCTATGATTCCTGAAAACTATTCTGTAATTGTTCTTCTTGGATACAAGCTTCTCTGGAATCTTCTGCAAAATTTGCAATGGTCATGCAGGAGTGCCAGAGGACAAAACCCAGATGAGAAATCACGATGATTACCAGGGCCTACTAGAGTTAACCTGTTCACTGGTCATTTTATGTTCTCTTGGATGATGCAGAACATGAAGAGAAGCTCTCTATGTAATTTTTTTTTTTTCTGGGATGTTCCTAAAGTTCAGGTGGTGTTTTTGGACTAAAAGCCTTCCTTCTCACTGTTTTCAAGAGTTTAGCTATTTTTTTCACAGCTATATAGTGGGACATTTTCGTTTACACCACAGTATAGTGACTACCTATATTAATATCACATCTTCCTTTTTCATCCTTTTTTAAAAAGCTGTCACCGTGAATGATTCCTTCCTGTCTGCTAAGGCAAGCTATGCATTTGCGCAGGTTTTGCACTCTGCCAAACATCCTCACTAGTCCTTGGTCCCTTTTGATGCACCTTGGCACATTCATTCCTGAGATTGCTTCTCCTCAAAGTATTCTTTGGGTTGCTTTCAGGAGGTCGTTGTTTTCCTAGATTTACAAGTGAGCCATACTGGTTTTATGAAGAACATTTCCTTAAACATGGTGCAATAGATTACTTTTTTTTTTCTGGCAGTCACGTAGGGTCATCTGGAAGGTAACTTTAGGAATTGCATTCCTAAGTTTTATGTTCATACTGTGCATAACAGATACAATCTCCTCTTATATCTGCCAATGCATGTGGCATCACTCATCTAGCCTGCCTTGCTGTGCCTTCAAACTGGTCTCTCCAAGTATGGCCACCTCAGTTAAGATAAGAATGGGACCACGTCGGCCAAAGGAATTGCCCAGCACCCCTGGCAGAGTGACACAGGTGCACGTGTCCAGTGAATAACCTAGGGCCTTCCTCCTGGTGAAGAGCAGGTACCTCCAAGGTTATTCATACATGGGAGGACATTGCGTAAGCAGGAAAGAAGTGGTTTAAACCCTCTCCTGCTGCCCTTGTCTCTTTCTTTTAAAAAATAGGTATTTATGGGCCCAGTACAAAGTCAAGTGGAAAAACTCCCATGGATTTATTCAGGGAAAAAAAAAAAAGGTGCAGATCTTTCTGTCCTGCATAAGTAAATGGTCTCTATACGCCACATCTGGTACTCATATTCTCAGAAAGAAGTTTAGATCTCACTGGCTCTATGTCTTGGGTTACAATATGTAACCAAA
>NW_009719718.1:0-4639 GCF_000703405.1 Apaloderma vittatum
CGGCAGGTGTTGGTTTTAAAGGAATATCTGCCCTGAATCGCGTTAGCCCCCTTCATCTCACCGAAGCCTCCCAGTCTGTTCAGTTTTGGGAGCGACCTGTTCCGTCTAAAGCAGCCTGCGGTTTCCTGTAGAGACAGGGAGTTGGACTATTTGAAGTTGATAAAAGCTTTCTACTGCAGAATCGTTTAAATACCTAACCTCGGGTTTAGGGTGCTTTGGGGATTGGTTTTCTTCCCAGAAATTAAAAGAACTATCTAAGGGTTTCATACTATTCCTGGTAAAACTTCTGAAGGCATTTTCCAACTTCAAAAGCGCTGCAGGTGTTCTGCTGAGGTATTGCCCTGTAGTGTATGGCACCCACAGAACTTCACAGCAAATGTCCATCCAGTTACCGTCTCTGCAGCAGTATTATATCAGCACTATAAATACAGAAAGGCTGAGAACAGATGTTTTCAAACTGAAAGATATTTAATTTTTGTCACTTGATTTTAGAAACCTCTCTTGCAGAGGCAGTAAATGTTACATCAGCATACTGTTAAACTACAAGAAGGAAAATAATGAAAATACAAAATAAACTGATACAGTTCACTGTGGAATTAAATTTTCACATTTTTGTAACTAATGACTCCTTTGTACTACTCGTGGGGAGTGTCAGTTTTACTTCTTCTTTACAAGAACTAACAACAACTTCTGATAATTCTGTGTCCCAGATGTTATGTTTTAAAGAGACTAGTACTGTATTTCATCCAGTGGCTCTACTAGCCTACACTTTGGGACTAACTGTCCCTGGCAGCCTCAGAAGAGAGAAACTGAAATCTGACTCCACTCTGTTCCTTACTAGCACTCTGGTGTGAGTGGAGTTGGCAATGGATCCAGTAGTTGCTAATAGTCCTGGTTTCAGATGTTCACAGCTTGACAGACTTTATCTGCTTATTTGCCTCAGGCTGAAACTTTCTCTTTTCTTCTTTTAAATTGCAGCTAAAACGACTTTAAAGAAGGAGGCGACAACCCTAAAACACTGAACCAAGGTTAGTGACCTGTTGTGGAAGCTGCTCACTATGCCTATAGCAAGACATGGTGATTGCCATGAATACTTAGGTTTTAGTTGTTCCTGAGCTTGAAAAGTACCATTGCATGACCTGGAAGGGCTTTGTTACCACTGAGAGACACAGTGATTTGCTTGCACATTGGAAGAAGTAACAGAGCAACATGGTCATTCCATTTTTAAAAAAATAAGATTTTTTACATAACAGTCTCTCCAGTGTTAAAATAGTTTTGCAGTGGGGTTCTCTTGTCCTATCCAGAAACAGCTAAGCATCCCTACTGAATGCTTGGAAAGAGTCCCACCTTTTGGCAGACAGAAGAGCTATACTTGCCCTGAAATCCTAAACCTCCTGTCAGTAGTCTCTGAGTAAAAGACTGTGCTCAAGTTTTCATTTCAGCTGAACCTTTGGCCAGAGTGGAAGATTAAATTTGGTCATGTGCTTGATTTAAGAATGGACCTACCTTCAGTGGAATGGTCCAGGCATGGTTGGCCTGGACATCTTTGTCTTTTAAGCAGTATCACAGGGCTTTGTAGTCGTTGGTAAAAGGACAGAGTTTTGTCAGCCTTAAGGGTAGGTAAGATTTACAGGTAGGTGGAAACATAGAGGCTACAGTCTGTAGCAGACAATAAAGCAGGTGAGGCCTCGTTCTGAGGGTGTCAGGGCAAATGGTGTGACATAGCGTGGCATGGCTTACATGGACACAGCTAAATTCTTTCCCCTTCAGAACAGGGTGGCCTATTCCATGCTACCTGCTGGATTTATACACATTGCAAACCGTGACTGAACTATGCCAGCCTCCAGCTTGTACAAGGACGCTGCCTGTGAGGGAAAGGGGCCCAGCCATTCCCGAAAGCATGCCAGCAGTCAGAAGTATGGATGGTCGTGTGCCAGCGCTCAGATTCTGCCTTTGTCCCATTTAAATCACTAACACAGACAGTCAGAGAGTCAGATGAGGGAGGAAATCTGGCTTGAGCCTGCAGCCAAAGTAGGCATGTGAGAGTACAGAAACGGTGGGCTATAGATCCACAGGGAGCACAGAATGGTTTGTAAGAGATTCCTTTCCAGTTTGGAGAAGTAAAACCACCCTTGCTTGGTCAACTGTGCTTTAAGAAGTGCGATTCTGAGTGCAATTTAACCGACTGAAAATGTTTTTTTAAATACTTATTTACAAGTCTGCTGTGACACTGAGGAAAAAAGATACTGTTTGTATGATGTGTTTCATAAGTTACCCCTCAGTGTTAAAAGGAAAAATATTTGATATAAACCAAATTAAAACCCATGGAGTCATGCAGAGCCACTCTCCCTCCATAGTGTAAATGTATTTTTTTAAGTAGAATTTTCATATTCATGTGTACAATAAGAGCAACCTGACAGGTCAATCAACCGACAGTTCAGTGTTTGGGCTGAGCATGTGCTGCAAGTTTGGGAACATGGAGTAACAGTGTTCTAAACATAGATGTCCCTTCTCTACCCCACAACACAACTGTTCAAAAATACGTGTATTTACTTGCCATTCCTAATTGTGAAGAGAGGGAGGAAAAAATGTTGTGGGAAATACCCACATGGAAAGATATTATTGAACTTCATTTAAGAAGAAGTGTCACAACATTTCGGGTTTGGATCTGAAAGAAGTGGTGTGCCAAGCTGGTATGAGGGCTGAGGTGAAACTGAAATTCTTAGTGTACAGACTTCTGAGAGGAAATGAGAGAAAAAGGAAAAACAAAATGAGTGCTGTGGCTGCATACTTCCAGGGTGTCAGTGCTTTGCAATTTTGAGGTACTCAATTTACTTTCTTTCTGAAGGGGAGCTGCATGTGAAAAACATAGTTTCTATGGAGCTAAAGTTGGAGGCATCTGGTGCTTTCTTATGGTCATTGAATTGTTACAGAAATAGGTGTTATTTTCAAAGTACAAATGTTGGAAAGCCAGATGATACAAAATGTTCCACTTAATCACTCCACGGAGAACATTTGCACAGCAAGAGAAAAAGAGGATCAAATTTTGGAAACTAAGAAATTAATTTAGGGAGGGACTCACCGAGAAAGATAGTCATGACATGAAACAGCTTTTGTGTGAGATTTTAATACTGTATTAGTTCTAGTTTCTAGTTTACTTATATTCTCTGTGATTTTTTTTTTTTAAATCTGCAGTTGGACATTTTGTGCTTGGTAACTGTCAGAAAAGTAGATTGGGTAGGTAAATTTGCTGTTTAAAGCATTTTTGTGTGAAACTGCTCTGGCCAACAGTTTTATCTCTCTAAAACCACTTAGTGTCTTACCATGAAAGGAGAAGTTATGCTAAGCATCCAAGCCTAATAATTCTCTTAACGGAAGTAGTAGTACGAGTCTGTCAGGAAATGGATTGTTTCTTGAAAGCGTGCTTGTAAGTGAAGATGTGTTACGGATTTTAGGGTTACATGTTTGAGTAAACTTAGGCACTGTTTCAGTTAGTCTTCATTTTGTCACTGAAAATCATTTGTTTATTTTTTCTTCAGTTACAGTACAGTTACAATTGCTATTTCAGACAACACTTTCAAAAGTTTTATTTTTAAAAATCTGCATGTCTCTAAAAGAGAAACAGTAAAAATATTTGTAATGTTACTTGGTTTTTGACAAGAAAAAGGGAAATGAATGAACACTGTCCAGAGGGAAGAGGAAGCAGCACTATGTATTAGAGCAGATATAGGGGTTTATTTCAATTTCTGTCTGCTTAAATGCTTAAGCTACACAGAGATGGAATTTCTAGTTAATACAAAGAATTGGCTTTTGGGTCCTGATCCTCACTCACTCACTCACTCACTCACAATTGTTGGAAGAAACACAGGGGACTGTTCTACATAATGTTATAATTAAAACTCTGAATAATCCTGACTGCAGTGTAGTTACACTCAAAATCCTTTTCAAAAGACTCGCATGTGATTTCTCACTATTTTAAAAATTAACTCTAAACTTTGGAGAAGGGGACTTGGAGAAGCTAATCAAGATGATCTGAAAGACAGAGATGAGGAAATTAAAACTTTTAAGTCAGCATGGAGACCATCAGTGCATCCTGGTAGTTGCAGAAGCCATGCTTCTGCCCTCCACCTCCAAAGAAGGAAGAAAAATGTGAAAAAAAGGGATTAAATGGCAGAGCTTGAAGGTATGCATTGTAGTTCTTAGAGAGAGGCTACTGAAAAGTGGGTAAGTGAAAAGAAGTGCCAAATGAAGGGAAAAAGGCAGTTTTTTAAAAGCATAAATGAATACCACTACGTTTGTTTCCATCATTTTTTTCTACTGATAAAGATACTGCATCTGTTTAAATTATTTAATGGAGTGACCAGTATTGCAGAGATTCCTTTTTTCCTTTTCCCTTTCCTTTGACAAAAGTTGCATAGTTACTAATTTTGAACCTACTCTTTTAAATTTAAAAGGATGAGATGCTCTCGTGAACTGAAATAACAGAAGGGAAAATCCTGACACAGATAAATTAAGAAAAATATATTGTAGACTTAGATGGTCTATCTCCTGGAGTTAGGAAGGAACTTGGAGCTCCTCAGAAAAAATACAAGAACTCCCATTATTTTCATGTACTGTATCAGGTGACTCGAAAGCATCT
>NW_009719719.1:0-1122 GCF_000703405.1 Apaloderma vittatum
CTGCTGATAACATGCCATTGTCTTACAGTACCATAATGTATATAAAGTTGAATGATCCGTTCAGAAAACTGCATTAAAATTTTCACTTACACTGTAATTGTAATCCTAAATATAGTTTCCAAATTCCTCTTCTTCCTCAGCAATCAAGCTGACATTTAATGACACTTTTGAGTCAGTAATTTGCAAATTATTTTACAATATGAAGATGTTTTGGTGTTTAATTTGTGTTCTAAACACAGAAATGTCTCTCTGTCTTAATATTCTCAAGCAGGTTCCTGTATTGTCCCAGGCCATAATTTTTTTTTTTTCTAGGCATTGTTTAAATTGTAAAATAAAAACTGCATAGAATTAGCACTATGGAAGTTAACTTCTGAGCTGAACAGTCCTGCTAGCATTTCAGGTTTTCCTGATATAGATCATAGACAAAATAAATCTGTATTAAAAAAAAAAGTTATTCTGGGGTTTCAGATCTAGTACTTTCTTGGATTAATCTTTTTAATGTGGTGAAAGTTGGTTGAAAATTCCTAGAAAGCTTGACACACGTTGTGGTTGTCTAAAACACAAACTCTTAACTCTGAAAGATACAGGAAAAATATGCTTTAGATCTCAAAATTTGTTTCCTTTCTGTGACTAATTACAGTTTGAAAACTAGCAACAAAAATAGAATTGCTCCATGAAATTTTCCTTTTATTTGAATTATTTTATATATTGTTATTGTTATTCATCAGTAACAATTAGGGAATATGTGTATTTAACAAAAGATAGATATACTACTTCATAGCCAGCTAAGTGAAACAATATTGTCTTTAAAAATAAATAAATCAAGACTAGCATCTAAAGAAGGATATGGGCTTTGTTGGTGTCCTTATTTGTTCTGTGTCAGAAGACATGCCCTGATCCACCACTGACAGGGCCTGGCTTTGTTATAACCATTTCACGATATACGTAGGTAAGAATGAGCGTGTATTAACAGCAATAGATACGGACACTACTAACTGTCAGAAATTCTGGGTAACCTAGTGTAACTCTTCTTGACTATGCACTCCTAAGGAAAATGTTTCAGGGATTCTTCTCAAATTCCTATTGCCATAATGGAAACATGTAAGGAAATCAACACTCTTT
>NW_009719719.1:1153-17360 GCF_000703405.1 Apaloderma vittatum
GAGTAATTCTCCAAATTACCTTTTCCTTCGTTCAGATCTGTTGGTAGCCTCACGTATTGGAGCTTGCCTGTGGAATTTTTATTTTCCTGGAAGGCTGGGCATGAAGCAGCTTTTGTTTCCTTGCTTACAAAATCTTGAAGTCTAGTTGCAAAACTCTGCGTTTTTCTTTTGGGGATCTAGCTTTAGTGTTACTATCCAAAGTAGTCTAACGATTCAGAGACAAAACATATTGCTGGTGCCCATTGTAGAAACTGTAAGAACTTAACTTTTTGCAATACTATTAGATGAACATGTTGAATAATGAATATTTTGTAGCATAGTTCATCCAAATTTTAAATTAACTGAAGTCAAGCATTGAAATACATGTATTTTTGCTATACCATTGTGATTACATGTTTCAGAGAGACATAGGAAAAATTACAATTACATTACTTGTGCTGATGTGGGGATATCTTTCCAGACTTGAAGGAATAAGAAACATCTAGGGGACTGCACAGTTGTCTCCCATAGGCATATATACTCATATGCATGAATCTACACATATTAAATATTTCACTAAATTGAATTTCCATGAATTCTTATTGCACCAATTTGACATTTTTGTAGGTTTGTTATCCAGTCAAGCACTGTCAAATCACTGGCATTTCTTAGCTCTCTGAAGGAAAGTTTGCCTTCTATTTTTCTTGTAATGGTGGTTCTGCTCAAGTAGTAGCAGAGTACTGCTTAAATATTTCCAGTATCACCTGACAGAAGAGGTCTACTAGTTTCACTTATGATCTAAAAGACATGGGAATACCTGCTGCTAAGTGCAAGAAGGAAAGAAAAGGAATTAATGAAGATCTTGAGTGGAAGCTAAGCTCTGAAGGATATTACATTGAAGTTTGTTTTGTTGCTTTTGGTTTGTTAATAAACCCTAGAGGGAATTATGTTATTGTCGGTTGGTATGCTTAGCGGAAGATGAAATTTGTAGTGTATTCAAATGTAGAATTAATTCAGAAATAAAACAGCTCAGCTGAAAGGTAGAAAATAGAGGAATTTTTGAAATGGCTGGTGGAACAACAGCTGCTGCAATATGAAAACTTAATTGTACACTGGCAGCTCACAAGAAGTGATGCTTGTTCAGCATAGAGGAGTCTTTTTTCAACTTTTCAGAGGAGAAATTTGAATATGGAAAAATACCTTACTGCAAAGGAACTCTGCCTGTGTATACATAGTTTGCTTGGGCTCAAGAGTTCCAGTACGTAGTGTGCCTTTGCCACGAGGACGATACTTTTCCTCTGGAGAATTTATTCAGGATCAAACCACTGGTGTAGGTAGCAGATGCCACTCAAGCTTCATACATTGTTGGGGACTCCACTGGTCCTATGATGTTGGCAGAAACAGGTAGACCAATACTGGTCAATAGATTATTCTGACTAGTAGAACAGTGAAGACAACTGTGGTTTGAGAGAACTGAATTTGGAGTGGAAGCAGAGACTGATTGTATTTATGAAGGAAGATGCCTTTGTATGTGCAATGGCACAGACAATATGTGTTTCCTCTCATGAAGCAATCTTTCTGATTCATTAAGGGAGATGGTGATTACAGCACTCATTAACAGCAGTTCTTAATGAAAATTAATCAGTTGGAGAACAATTTGATTGCATTGGAGGAGATTAAACTGAACAAAACTTTAGGTCATTTTTGTTTTTCTTTTCCATCTTAAACATTGACAACTGTGTTTTATGGGGCAGCCTACTTCCCCATATTACATTCCATCGTGCTTGCAAAATAAAGCATTCCAGTATTCAGATGGATAAACAGTTTCTTGAATAAAATGTCCTTGCAGAATTCCTGTGATAAGGTAAACTCAGGATTTTATTCTGAAATGCATAAGGCTCATGTAAACATGTTAATTTGGCTTTTGGAAAAAGCAGAAACTTCTTGCTATTCTATGGGGAATAAATTATCTAGCAGAATAAAGAAAATCTGGAGAGACAGGCACTTAATGCCATACTGCATAAAATCAGAGTTCTGTATTGTTTACTATGAAGATGACTTGTTCTACAAGAAGTCTGCTTGCTGATATCAGACATTTAAGATGGTTAGTGATTTCATGAACATAGATCTGAATAAGTATAGGAAAGTATTTTTGAACATAAATAAGTATTTATTCTATAACTAAATCATACAGGCCTGGCCCCCCATTTGCCTTTTTTAAAGAAATTACTCTTTAAAAAAGAGACTTTGATACCTGTTATACTTTTTTAAAAGCCGTGAGTAGTTTACGGTGTATTTTTCCATTTTTATTTTTCTGTCTGATGTTTTTGGATCCTTGTATTTATTTGCTCATTTCATTTCCACTGAACTAATTTTAATTTGCTGACTGAAGCATCTGACAGTGCCTTAAGCATCGCTCTTGAATTCTCATCTTTTGTTTGTGTTAGTTTCATTCTGTTTCCAGTACTCCAAAACGAAGAATTTAAAGAAATTGGAATTCACATCCACTTCTGAAAACAGGAAGTACTTTCTTCAAAAATTGTAAGGGACCTTAACAAGCTTGTGTGTGCCAATACGTTTAGGTAGAACAAAATTCAAAGTTAGTGCATAGATACCATCACTGGCCTGAAACTCTGTGATTACTTTATTATTATATTGTACCAATATTCCTAAAAAAAGCAGCAGCAATTAATAGCTGTCTAGAATTTTCCCACACCTAATGATATTAGCTGCCCGAGGCCTAGCAGAGGTCACTAGTATTTGGAAACTGAACTTCCTGAAGCACCTTTGAAAATGTCATCCCTAGGAAATAGTAGCAATGTCCAAAAAAAGGAGACTGTTTTTGTACCGTTCCACTAAGGTTTATTTGGTTCCATCTTGTACTCTGCAGAATGTTGTACTGAATCTGGGAAGTGTTTAGATGCACTTGAATTCTGCTTCTGATATTGTTATTTTTATAGCAAAAATTACTGAGCAATAAAAGTTTTGAAAGGCACTTCAAAGCCCATACCTTTTCCTTAGTTCCCATCTGTTGGTAGCCTCAAGTGTTGGAGCTCGCCTGTGGAATTTTTATTTTCCTGGAGGGTTGGGGATGAAGCAGCTTTTGTTTCCTAGCCTTATTCTTATGTTATGTAACCACTCGAAGGATATAAAAATGCAGTAACTGGTATGATGCTAAATAGGTAAGAGACAGGACTTTAATGTCAGTCAGAGCCTATGTGTTTTGACTAATACGGTGCCACAGGTAAAGAATGAGCTTAGACACTTATTGGGGATATAAAGATCGAAGAAACAGAAAGGAGCTTGATTTGTTAATACTTAGACTCATGTGTAAAGAGACATTATTAAGCACTGAGGAAAAAAAAGGTGCAGTATAGCGGGAAAGAGGATTTTCTTTGAGAACAGAACAAGAATTCAAAAGAGGGCTGAAGGAATTGAAAGTTATTAGCTCTGTATGTATGTTTAGATGAGGTTCCAATATTTGGGTGAACTTTGGTTCAAATTAATCCTTATTTGTGAACACGGTTGGTCTGCCAGCAACATTTTGCTTCAGCAGAAACTTTATGCATAGCAAGCCTAATACTGTGTGATTTCCTTTGTTTTGTCAAACTTTACTCTTTGTTTCACATGAACCCTGCCAACCTCCAGGGTATGTGGTTTTAGTAAGGGTGAAGCAAGTAATCTTAGCATTGAACAATTTTGAGTCATCAGACTGCGGGGAAATACTATGCCACATAATGCCTTTGTTTAAAAATGGCAGTAACCATTAATATTAGTTACTCATATTAGTTACAGCTAAGAGGATGGAAGGATGAAAGTGGATAAGGTACAGGCTGTTTATAGACTGAGATTAATTCATGATACTTCACGTTTGAGTTGTTCCCAAGGATCCTTTGTTGTGTGTAACTAGTAACCATCCATCTGGTGATGTCATTAGATTATAGTAGGATAAGTATCGTTCTCTGTATTTGCTAATAACACTAAAAACCGCCACCACCTGATTCTATGTGTAACCAAGTTACTTGTTGCCAGCTTAGAAACATGTATTTTGTAATTATAAAAAAAAATTAAAAATACCATTCTTGAAGATATTTCCTACAGGAAACGTTTGGCTGCAGTACTTTTACTTTTTACATGCCTATATAGTTTTTTGCTGAGCCTGTGACTTTGTGATGTCTAGCTGATTATTTTTTCTACATTTTCTTTTGGGGGAAAAAACAAATAATAGAGTAACCAAAGGGTTTATTACTACTTATACAATAAGTTGAACTGTGAAAATTTTGTAGTCATTCAGAGACTATTATTATTTATTGATTTTGTTATTCTTGAGTCTGTGATACTTAACATTTTTCATTAAGCATGAACTTCCAATTAAGTATTTGTTGATGATATTTAAAAAAAAAGAATCCTAGCCAGTTCTGTAGATATCAGTAACACATGTTCGTTCTGAATGTAACTAAAATAAGCTGAAGTTTTATCAGTGATCAGAGAGCATACTACTACTGTGTGGGTTTTTTTTTTTCAGATTCACTAAATTTTTCACACAGTTGCATGAGCTATTATAGTATTCTGCTCTATATAGGAAATTGTGAAACTTGCAAAGCAACAATGCAAAATACCTAGATCATGGCTTCCTTTGCAATTTATTAATGGAACCTAGCATTAATTGTCATAGCAGAAATACCCAGTGGCTAACATTCTACTATTTCAAAGTATTTCTGCCAAACTATCATTGCTTGAGGAATAAATCTGTGCTCCTCGTCAGCAGATAATTCCTCATAGTCTAACAATTTTTGTGAAGCAAATACTGCAGTGTGAGTTGGTGACTCAGTGAAATATTGCAAATACAAGTCATTTATCATCCAATAATTTGCTGACTCCACTTTTGGAAGTGGCCAACAACCTGTTCCTCTGCCAAACAAACAGACTGGACTATAAGATTGCACTTCTATAGAAATGATTACAGCAGCCGTCCCTTGGTGATGCTCGTAGGCATCGTAATTACAGGACAATCATTCTCTGCGTGCTTCCGTAGTTAGTTTTGAGAGTTCTCTCAGAATTTCCCAGGAACTCCAGACTAGGGGTTTTTTCTCCATTTAAAGAATTTCAAACACCCTAAAGCTTTAGTGACAGTCCCTTGGCTGGCATGCTATCCAATAAATTGTTTCTAGTAATGTCTTGCGAGTAAGTGGACTCATAAAATAATACCATACTGATACTTGACAAATAAATAATGTCAGAGAAGAACAACCCTGGGCAATCATATAAAATCTCTAAACACCTCAAGATGTCGCCCCATAATCAGCAGAATGCGTTTTCACTTCCTGGTGTAGATTTTATTTCAGAGCATTGACTGTCATACCAGAGAAGGTTTCTCTCCATACAAATCATGTCAGTATGCTTCACTGCACTGCTCTGGCCAAGATGCTAGTTCAGCCACATTTAATTTTCAAGTGCAATCTTTGAACTCTCAATGTTTTGCTGAGTTGTTGGCTTGGATTTTTTTTTTTCATTTTGTTTTTGGTTTATTTGTTTTGTTTTAAAGCATACTGTTGCTTAGTAGACCAAGGACTACATCAGGGCTGGAAATATCTCTTCTTATGAAAAAGGAAACAAAAAGCAAGCATAACCATATGATGGTTCCACCTCGTGTCCCTATTGATATTGATACCTTATCAGATGTAAACCTTCTCGATTCTGAACCCCATTTGTGTTCCTGTCTGGTGTCTGCAAACATTCTTCCTCACCATGAGGTAATGCTGTGCTTCAGGAAATATAATTGTTTGGGAAACTGAAACCCTCCTGCAAGCTGTAAGGCATGTAATGTTCTAGATTTTATGTGTCTAATTTGTTAATGTGAAACACACTTCTTAAAGTATCTTCATCACAATATATGACTTGCAACGTGAAAATCTGAGGAGTCAATAGCTGTTGCTTCATTAATAACAAAAGCTTTTTTAAGAATTGCTTCACTTTTTTTTTTTTTTTAATGTATTAGAAGTACTGCCTGAGTACAGAAAATGTGATACCAATATAGGGGTAGTAGGAGGATATCACAGTAACAATTGTGCATAACTGTCACCTACAGTATTTCTCAGGAAGATCATCTTTATTGCCTTGTCTCTTTGGCCAAACACAGATGCAACAAAGCCATCTTTAATTGTGTTCTACAAAATCTCCAGTTGTGATCATAACTGGATATGACATGCTTTTAAATGCTGGATAAGCCTCTTCAATTTTAAACATCCTCCCAAATTACAGGGGCAGAAAGAGCTTAACAGTAACCCTCAACTTCCTCCTTGAGTTATCTCTCACATGCAGATGGTGAAGATCTACAGGGACGCAAAGCAGCACTTGTCTTGAACATCAGTTAGCCTTTGCCTTTTGGGAGAGACAGAGTCTGGCCAGCGGGTGTGGAAAGTGAAGAGAAGATAGTCTGAGCAATGTCACTCTTTGGCCAGTGATAAGCAGTCTGCATGTTTCTCTTGAATAGAACTAGGGTCAAGAGATCTGTTTTCTCACTACATTGAAGAAATATGTTGAAACCTGATCTGCAGAATCAGCTAATGCTTCATGCCACCTCTTTATCTAGCAAACTGAAACCGGATGGAGCAAAGATGCTCCTGGGATGCTAGCTGGCTGTCATCCTTTCTGCCGCTGTGTTAGCTCATGAGATCTCAGTCTGGACCAGAACAAAGTGCATGCCACTCCATGACCTCTTGTTCCTTGCTGGGAGAAAACAGCCTGAGGCAAAGTTGGCAGAGCTTACACAGGGAAAGATGTAGAACAGAGCTCCAGCTGCTTTGCTACTGCACATGCTGCTTCGACAAACCACGTTTCAGCCCCTTCGAATCTCTCGTGGGAGACTGCGATAGCAATGAAGATGAGGCATCTTTTCTGCCAATGCAGATGAGGGGATGGGCAGAGCTGGAATCGCTGAGATGGGAGCTGAGCTCGGCTGCACTGACTGCAAGTCTAACTGCACAAATGTCATTTAGTTAAATTGCCTTATCTCCATTAAAATGAAGAGAATGTAACTGAAAAGTGCAATGGCATGTCTGTAACTGTTACTTATTTCTTAGAAATAATATTTCTTTTTCAAATATAGCTTGCTGATGATCAGGGATTGGTGTTGATGACAACTGTTGCCATGCCAGTGTTTAGTAAGCAAAATGAGACTGTAAGTACCCAGACTATTTCTGTCATGTGATAATGGGTAGACTGCAGTGAAGTTGCTTTCAGGGACGTAGTAAGATTTTAGCCTACCCAGAAAGTTTTTCTTTTCTTCTTCTTATTTTGTCTACAATTAGGGTCCCTTTGTTAGCATAAAAATGTGGACAAATTATCCCAAATAACTGTACTCTAGAAGCCACAGTAAAATAATGAAACCCTATCTCTAAGAGAATCTCAGATGTTGCAAGGCTTTAGGGTTTTCTTACTCCTATATTACCTTTCTTATAGTAAATAATCTATATTCTTTTCTTCTTTGCACTGATATGTTTCTATTTCATAGACTCAATTTAATTAGTCATATGTATATTATATATATCTGTTTATCTTTACTAAATTAACAGGTTATTATAGAAAATTAGATGTACTTTCCCCTTAATGCTGAATCTTTCTCTTTTGTTTATCAAATGGCAGGAAAAATTGGGAATGAAAGGAGTAACTTTTTTAACAGTAGTTTTTAATTCAAAAACTATTCTGCATTAGGAAATTTCCTGTTGAGGGAATCTGTAGAGCTTTCAAAAGTTTGCATGCCTTTTCTATGTGCATTGCAGATAGACAGGAGCAATATTATTGATTAAATGGCTATTTGATCAGATGAGTTGTATCAGCATCTGCTTTCACCACTTTTAAACTAATTTGTCTGTAATCTGTTCACTTTTGCAGAGTAGCTGCAATGTGAAATCAGCAATGAGAATGTTCATTATTATTGTAGTTTCAAGTGCATCTTTTATTGTTCTTTTCAGAGATCTAAAGGGATTCTTCTGGGAGTAGTTGGCACAGATGTCCCAGTTAAAGAGCTTTTAAAAACTATTCCAAAATACAAGGTAATACACAAATGACAAATGTCCTTTATACTTGGTGTAATATCTGTAATATAATTTATTTAGCATGTTAATACTGTTTGTACTGACTTAGCTCTATTATTTCACTAATTTTCTTCAGAAGTTTTAGCTTTGTAGTGTCTGATGGCTAAATGTCATTGGTTCTGAGATCAAGTGTTTTTTAATGCCAATACTAATATATGGCCTGATCTTCATGTTTTTTCAGATCATAGTGTATTGTAGAAGATAATATTAAATGGTCTGTAATAAAATCAGTGAAATGATTCAACCACACCATATAACCAGAATACTACACAAAACAACCAGAAATTCATGCTGAAAATTTGCTTAACTTCACAGGAAAACCGTACACAAATCTGTCCTTAACATATGTCCCTCTAGATAGTTTTCCAAGTCACAGACAACTCTACTATAAAATTCTTTTAAAATAATTATCATAAAAGTTTTCAAAATTTTATACTCTTCTTCTGTTGTGAAACTTTTATAACTCAGTAATAGGCTTCAGGCAAACACAAAGATAAAATTACTTTTCATTTAAATTTGATGCAACGCCTTAGTATTTCACTGCTTCTCTATGTCTGAAATGCTCTGCTATAGTGCTGTTTATTCACAAATGAAAATTAAAGGAATGTTTTCCAGTTAATTCCTAGTAGGTGTTTTTTTCAAGACAAGTAAGTACCTAATACAATACTGCAGACAGCCTTTGCTAAAGAGGACAGCTATTAGAATAGCTACATTTTGCCATTTCCCTGTAGTAAGCATAAATTTTTGTCATACTTTCCCCTTTATTGGCTTCCATGCTGTCATTTACTAAGAAGTGGAGGAGCTGACTTGTGAGTGCCTTTGAATATTCCTACATGTTGTTGTAGATAATTCTAGTTAGGAGGAAAAAAATTCTTCTATAGGTTTGAATTCTAATTTGCATACATTATCATTTACCAAATTATTTTGTAGATCCATATGCAGTAACTGGAAAGTTTAGATTAAACAAGAATTTGATAAAATAATGCATAAAATTTTGGCAGTAATGTTGATAAGGTGTATTGGAGTAATTTCCTGGGACCTGGATCCCACTAGGCTAGATGCTTTGCAAGCACAGAACAGAAAGGCTGTCCCAGCTCGAAAAAAGTTTGCAGACCATGGGAAGAGGTAGCAGATCACTATATGCTGGTATCAGAAGATAGTGAGCAGAGGCATTGCTGGTCAGGATAAATAACAGAGAACAGTCTCAGCACAGTAACCACCCAAGTTAGTTAACTGTAACATACTTTTGTGTACACAGAAATGCAGAATCAGCAGAAGGTAGAAAAGAAAGGAGCAAAATTTGTTCCTTTTCAAAATCTGGAGGAAAGGAAATGTTCTTTTGAGTAGTATTCTAAGGAGCTATGGGTAAAGCGAGTTTCATTTGTAATGAGAAGGAAGGACAATGTTGTAGTAACTGCAGAAATTAAAGCCTGGCTCTGCATTGCTGGATAGAAAAAAGCCATGTTGCAGCGATGTTATTCAGAAGTCACCTGAAAGATTTAGACGTAGTTTAAATATAAGAACACAGAGAGAGTGAGAGGCCTGAATAACAGGTATTGCAGCGAAGTTAGAGCGATACAGAAAAAGAGAAGGCAAGCAGGAAAATTAAAATTCCTGATTTTGTCATACGATGTTTTTTTTTAAGACTTGTTTTTCTATGGAAGTAATATACGACCCTCTTTGTGAATCTTAGACTTTTTGTTTGAAGGTACATTTTTTATTACAGGATGTAATGCAAGAGACGATTATTAGAGGAGGCACCAATATCATGCAATAGTTAGGTTAGTGAAATCTCTTGAGTTATAACTTCCAGTCTCACATACCATAAACATTTCTGAACAGTAAAAAGACCATGCAATTGCAAGAGCATAATCACCTCTGGGACCCATTCCTGTAGAGGCAGCACGTGAAATACAATTCGCACAGGGATATAAAATGATTGGTTGGAAATAGAATTCTGCTGACCTGGAATTCTCTCAGCTTCGATGAGGCGGATTTTATGCTGAGGAAGATGAATAATAACAATGAGCTATTTTCAGCAGTCATTATCTAGACTAAACTTCCCCACATGTCAGTGGCAGTTTCTGCTGAATAAGGCAGGGTTGGGGTTAGTAATACTCAGTTTTCATGTGGCATTTTACAGCAGTTACAAAAAGTTAATTTCATTTCTGGATCTGTCATTTAGAGATAGAGTTCAAGGTTCAAAATGGCAGTGAAGTGGTAGTATCTCTCAAACCAAAGCATTTTAAGTGCAGAGAGAGTGCAGTTTCACATATTGCACAACACAAAAAAATACGACCCTTGGAGTCTGGGTATGCTTCAAATAGGCAAATATTTTTTTCCTGTGAAGTATACCACCCACATTTGTTTCCTTACCTGACTTCCATTGCTTGGATGTCATTCTGCAGTTATCAACACAGACAATTATACTTGAGATCTGATATTTAGCCAACAGCCAGTTCACTTGTCATACTATAATAGGTAAAATATGTCCACTGTTATTATTTTGGTTATCCCTCCTTTATGAAGAGATGCCAAGAACATATCACCTCCTATTACTTTCACTGAAGTTTATTGCTTTAGGAAAACTGCTAATTTATGAAACAATTTTCTATATGGCAGATACAGTTCACCATATACTATCATTCACGGAGAGACAGTATAAATCTACATGGTATGTTTTCTCTGTGACCTTGCCTTAATATCGTACCCTGGTTTATATTTCCAGAAAATTACAGAAGTCAACAGACTTGCTGTCCTGCTTGCCTCTTAGAAATGATTCTGACTTGTCAATCTTGTTGCTTTGTGCCAAATTCCTAGTGACTACCTGAGCAAACTATTTAAGAGCGTACTGAACTAAAAAAGATTGTTAATAGTGAGAAAAGTAAATAGCAAAACAATTTTGGGGGTTGGTGTTTGTTTTTTAATACCTCAGTGCATCAAGGTGCTTAAAGGTATATGGGATGCTTTACTGCATTAGTTCAGAACTGAAAAAGGATGGGTGAGAAACCATAGTGAGATGTATGGTAGAGGTTATGTACTCTATGCATGGTAAAAGTTATGTCCTGAAGCTGCAGAAAGATTCTACATTAGCAGCAAATTTATGCTAAGAAGGGATGTTTGAATGACCACGTGAATGATTTGAAGGTACATTTATTACATTCAGCGGGTGCAATGAACTGTGTGATAGGCATATTGTTAAAGGAGTAGTGTTGTTATTTAAATAAGTACAGGGCTAAATTTGATTACATGTACCATTAGGCCTCCTAAAGTATTTCACTGCTCTCAGATGGTCTCCCATAGTTGCACTCAGTACAAATATGTAAGCTTACAGTAGTTTCTGTAATAGAAATATGCCTTATTCTGTGACTCCAGATGAACTTAAAGTAACAGAGTTAAAATGCCTTTAAGACTGGAAGATGTATATATCGTATGACAGAGCACTGCCTACTGTACCTGTAGATTCAGTACTATTAATTTCAATGATTCTTTTACAGCATCTCTTGAACAAGTAACCTGAACCTAGCCTCTCGTGGGAATATGGGAATTGACTAAAGTCCGGTATCCCTCTGTTTTGACACATGCTATGGTGTATGCCATGTGCTTTGATATATCATATTGTATGTGTATATCTAATTCAGTCTAAAGCACACAGAAATACGTACCCTAGATAGCAAAGTGTGTGTGAAGTTTTAAAATTGTGCGATGTCCTGGATTCATCACAATGACAGGTTCTCATTTTCACAAAATGTCAAGGATCAGAGCTTTGCATATGTTAAAATAGAATACTATGTGGATAAGGGTTAGGAATGCCAGCTTTAAGCCCTGGATAACAAAATTCTTGCCTGATTTTTTTGTTTAAAAATATACTAGAGACCATGCTAATTAATATTTCTTTCTCATTTACAGTTAGGTATCCATGGATACGCTTTTGCAATTACAAACAATGGATATATTTTGACTCATCCAGAACTTAGGCCTTTGGTAAGAATACTATTTACTGATCTATTTTATTTAGCTATATGTGTTGCATTTGTTTTTCTTTTAGTCTGAGTAACGTAATATTCCTTTAAAAAATAAGTACAACAGAGCAGTTACTTTATGTTGCTTTATAACACATCTTAACTCTTGGTAAATTTACCTCTGGAAACAAAGGTTAACATAAAAAAAATCACAGAAAATAAATATACAAGTTGTTTCTGCAAAAGCTTCAGGCCTCCATGACTGCAAAATGGCAAAGCCAAAAATTGCTATAATTATGTTCGTTTTACATTGAAGTGGAATGCCGGAATGCTCTATTGCTCTGTAATAACCCCTATTTGTCATGTTAAAGTGTTAAAGCTAATTTAATATACGTGCAGAAATTTCAATAAAGCATATTCTTAAGCAAAATAGGGGCACAAGGGATTTTTGTACTAAAAGAGAAATAGCAGCAAAATTTACCTTTAGTTTCCCTTATCATCTTGTTTGCATTAATCACAGCAAGAAAAATACAAGTGCTGGTACGCAAATGTTGATCAACTTAACACCCTAGAGAGCTGGTATGTTCTTGATTGCATCATTGTTTAGGACCAGCACTTGCAAGTGTTCCATCACTATCAACTCTTAGCAAAGTATCAGCATTAATAATTCCACCGCTGTATACACATGGATGCCATATGTGTTTCTCATGCAGGCGCTTCAAGTAATGTCCAATTTCGACAGTATTTTAGGAGAAAACAGAAATATTAATTGGATGGGTAATATAATATAAACATGAAATTATTGAAAAGCATGATTTATGAAGTCATAAGCATAGCTGATGTTTTCATTCAGCAAAAGAATTTGTCTTTCTAAGATTTGGGCTAGGACTTACACAATTAACAGTTATATTTGCACTTACTGTTTCCCCATTTATTTTTCAACTGGAGTCCAGCTTATGAAAAGTTCAAAAAGGGGACTTGAATGGGTGAATGGAAAAAATATTTTCTTAATAACTTCACTGTAAAATGGATGGAAAATCTAACCACAAGGCCGATATTACAGTATCATGGAAGGCTCTTTAAAATAAATCGCTTAATTGTAATTTTTCTTTTAAGAATGTCACCCGTGATTTTGGAAGGTAGAATTTTTCACAGCTGTGGAAAGGAAGACAATACCTATAGAGAATTTGGCAAATTACTGACAAATAAGCCATAAAAATCACAGAAATGTCTCTTACAAATTATCCCACTGGCTTTTGTACCATTCCAGTGGTGAGTCTCTAAAGCTGTAAGTGTAGACAGACCTGATCCCAGTCAGGTAAATTAAAATGTTCTAGTGACTGGGGTTTTTTTCACCTCTACACTCCCCACAGATGATTTCTCATAATGATGAAGCTGTATCTTCTTGTTTTATGGGAATTAGGACATCTGCTACCCAAATATCCAAATATTAGGGAGTGAAAAACTTCCAGCCTGAGTAGAAGCAGTTCACTTTTACGGAAGATAGAAAACTCTTAATCGATACCTGGGCATTTTGTCTCTACAAGGTATTACATACTTGAGAACTATGTAGATGTAGGATTTATGAGATTAATTCAACACATCCAGACCCATCTAGTCCAGAATCTCATTTCCAGCAGTGTCCAACATGAGATTGTTCCTGAGGAAGATGCGGAAACTGAGTGAGAGGATGTGGAAAATCCTGCCGCAGATAGGCTTCTGCTCATGCATGTTTGATTCTGACTTTTTAACATCAAGATTTATTAGAGTGGATATTTTGCATTTTGTCATGTTCTCTGTATTTTTCTGACCTCTTATTTTTCCATTCTTCCATGTTCTTTCCTTTTCTAAGTGAGATTCCCTTTGTGTTTATGTGGTAACTAAAGCAGAGAAGAGGCACTAAGAGGGCTGTACAAAATGTCCTCAGAGCACCTGGATTGTAGACAAAGATTTTTAGTGCATCTTCGAGTGTTTTCTGCTGCATCTTCAATTCTTTATTACTTCACCTAGATCATCCATGCCAAGTGACTGTGTAATTTTTCTTTTATTTCACATGCAGCTGCATCACTGACATAACTTAAAAATGGCTTAAAAGACCCAAAGTTACAAGGACATTGAGCAGTTCTAAAATATGACTGTCATAGCATTTATATATATTTTCCTACAAAGTGCTATTTGGAAATTTATCGTAGACTAGTTATGTTAATTCATCTCAGTGGTTAAAATGCTGTTGTGCTTTAATGTATACTTTTTTATGTTAGACTTTTTGCTTTTGTTTTGGTTTTTTTTTGGGTGGGAACTGCCACTGTGGGGAGAAGTTGTATTCAACATTTTTAGCTGTGCAATGCAAACTGTGATAGGGGATTGCTTTTAGCTCATGACTGACCAATACCTTCAGAATATTTTTTCTTATGCCTGTATGTATTAAAACCCATATCTTTTTCTTGATATCCTATTTAAAATAGGATAGGAATGCAATTTTTATAACCTTTTTTTAATACGTAGTATTCCCCAATTTTCATAGTACTGAAAGCAGGACTTGGTCTGATTCCTGCAAATGCTTTTGAAATCTTCAGGTATCATAGGTACATCTGACAGCCTGTATTTGCCAGCCATATATATTATATCTCTACACTTGAAATATATATATGTAAAGTTATATATGAAATTATATGTATATTTGAAAATTCCTTATCTACATCTCAAGAGTCTGACAACATGCACATTTGCTGTACTGTCACTGTCACTTCTGGGAAATTGCTGCTTTCAAAAATACTCGCATTTATTCATTACAGAATAGATTCATTAATAAACAGAAGGTAATGAGGTCCAGCAACAGAGGATACCCTTAAGTCAGACTGACAAAGCGTGTCGTCCTCTTTCCTTATTTCTGTTGTGGTGGCATGTTTTAATGAGGCAAGAGGTTGCTTTCTGCTAGTACCCCTTTGCCTCAGTGTACATCTTGAAGGCACTTACTTCATTACTTTATGCAACAGTCTTTCTTTTTAAAATCAAAATGTTGGGCAGTAATCCATAAGCTGTCAACTACAGGGACCTCATTGTGATATACTCGTGTTCTGTTCAGTTTTTTGGAAGTCATTTTTACTTCTGGGTTCTGTCGGTAGTGTTCAATGGGAGTCTTCTGTTGACTTCAGTGGAGTTTTTGAGAGTTAGGTGATTGCTGGCTTGGGCTCTTAGATTAATACCGCAGGCTGAATTCTGATACAATGTTAACTAGTGGCAACACATTCCATGAAGTTTGTGACTATAAGTAGGTGAAAATAGCCATGGAGGACCAGAATTAGATAGCTCACCAAAGGTCCTATCTAAAATGATTTAGGTAGGTTAGAGTTTACATTTACATTACACCAATTACTGATGTGATCCACGTGGGTTTATATTGCTGCTATATTTTCTTGTGGTGATGTAAAACTACAATATTACTAGACTCCTGAGTTACTAACCCCAGCGACCATATCTGTTAGTTCTGAAGCTGACATAACTGCTTCTAAAGAATTGTCTTATGGGACCCTGAGCAGACCGGCAGGATTGCAAACAGTCGCTAAGGACGAATGCTTCCTGTTACAGCAGATTTTTATCTTAGGCTGACCAGTATATTTAATCATTAAGCTTAGCTATGTTTTTCACTGATTATCCTATTGGGTTTATGTTTAAAAATGCTTTTCTTGGAGATTTCCTCTCTTGTTTCTTCTGCTGCCTTGTTTTTGCTTCTTTGAGGTTTTTTTTTCCCCCCTGTTGCATAAACTTAGCTTTCGGTTAGGATGACCGGTTGCGTGCACGTGGGCAGCTGGTGGGAGTAATTGAAGAAAGAAGAGGAAAAGTACTTTCCAGACACTTAGAAGGTACTTGTAGAGGTTTATGACAGTTGCTGACTCAGTGCTGGCTGGCAGCTGTCAAGGGTGACTCTTGCCATAGAGGGACGGGAAAGAACTTTTTGGTTACATTCTTCTCCAAAAGACCTTACTAGAGCCATGAGTTTACAAATAAATTATACTTGAGAAATAAGGAATCCCATGGAAACTCTTTCTGGAGAATAAAAAGGAGACAGCCTTGCCAGTTAAATGACTGAGTGTAAATTACCCGACCGTTTCGCACACGCAGAAGCTGGGATTTTTATCTCTGTCCTCCTTGCCGCCCATTTCCTCCCAG
>NW_009719720.1:0-4954 GCF_000703405.1 Apaloderma vittatum
CTGTCCCATGGTGGACATCTACACCCCACCCATGGGCTGCAGGGGGACAACACGCTTCACCACGGGCTTCACCACAACCCGGGGGACTCTCTGCTTCGGCACCTGGAGCACATCCTTCCCACCTCCTTCTTCACTGACCTTGGTGTCTTCACAGATTCTCACTCCTCCATCTCTGTGCCAGCTGTTGTGGCACAGTTCTTTTTCCCCGTTCTTAAATATGTTATCACAGAGGCGTTCCTCTTCTATCACTTTACTGATAGGCTCAGCCTTTGGCCAGCGGTGGGTCCCTCTTTGGAGTTGTATGGCACTGGCTCTGTCAGACTCAGGAAGCTTCTAGCAGCTTCTTGCAGAAGTTACCCTGCAGCTCCCCCTCCACTGCCACCAAAATCCGTCCAGGCCAATCCAATACACCATTGTATGATTCTGAGATTCTATGATTTTGCTTAGGAAACTCAGGTATTAGTGCCTCGCTCAGCATAAGGGCTAAGAAACAAAAGTAAGTTCAAGGTGAAGCTCTTTACCGTGGTACATGTTCCTTCCTCTCAGTGTGCAGATTCTTTTCCAACCTTCTGCTGAAAGCATTTAGCATAATCCAAGTGAATTATGTCCTTGGCTCCATTACTTAGTTCCTCTCCCTCCATGCCAAACATTATGTCAAAAAAGACTCCTCCTAAGGCTTTCTGTTGTCCCTTGTGGCTTCCTGCAGATCTCTGGGATATGATTTATCTCATCCAATACTTGTCAGCCTTCCTTAGTTTGCAACATCCAGCTGTGCACTATGGGACAACACTTCATCCATTTTGTGTTTACCTTGCCCCCTCTCCACCCACCTCCACAGGAAATCTCACCAGAGCCTTTGCGATGGGAGTGTCAGTCTTCTGCTCCTGGGTTGACAAAAAACAGTAAACTTTTTTTTTCTTTTAAAGTTAGTTCTTCAATAATATGAAGCTTTTCCATCGTGCAGTAATTTTTACTGAAATAAAATCATTCCTTTCTTATCTGGTGATTTTTTTCTTGGTCAAAATTTTGCCTTTGCTTTAGTCATCCTCATGTTGGTTGGGATTTTTTTTTTGTAATTCCTAAATGTCCTTATATTTATTACCTATTACTGATGGCATAGGTTGGAGTTTTCTTTTTCAATATATTTTTTATACAATTTATTTTTCTGGAGGTAGTTTCAGATTCTTATAAGTCTCAAAGATTTTAGCTCAGTCGGTTGAGCATGGTGCTGATAATGCCAGGGTCGCGGGTTCGATCCCCGTTCGGTCCCCATGTGTTGCCTGATCTAGTTGAGAGGCGTCCCTGCCCATGACAGGGAGGTTGGATTAAATGATCTCCAAGGTCCCTTCCAGCCTAAGCTGTTTCTATGATTTGCAGTTTAACAGCATGTACATGTGACTGCAAGAGAATGAGTAATGTGGCCCCATGGTTTGCTGCTGAGGAACTGAGTTTCTTAACTTCCCTGCGATAAAATAGCTCATTTTATTTTATGTTTGCAACATGCTATGAAGATATAAGTTATTGCCTAACAGTGGTCACCTCCAACAGTAAAGTTGCAACAATTCAGACTCTGGTGTCTGTTTGTTCATACCCTAAACCAGCTTTCACAACATACTCTCTTGATTTGTTTAATCACGTTCTAAAGCAGCTTTCTCAATACACTTTCCTGACTTATTTAATAGAGTATGGATGGGTCTTACGTAGCTAAATTACCCAGGGAGCAAAACATTCATGGCTCACTGGTAGCTCTGAAGAAGGACAGCTAATAAGTAGTTTGTAATTTTAAAGTTGAATACGCATATAATTTTGCTGCTGGATCCAAGCCAATTCTGGGGAAGATTTTGCTTTAATTTTAAAACCTGTTCCTTCTGCCAAGGGTGCAGACAACACGTAAGGACTAGGTAATTGCTTTTCCCGGGCAAACTGCTCAGCAATGGGCTGGAGTAGCTAATGGGTAAGCGCAACAATTCAGACAAGCAGGATTATTTTCAAAGCAGGACAGTATACTTTTCTTTTTAATAGGCAATCTTTAATAGCTACTTCTGCACACCTAGGGTGAGTTATGCCAGAATTGCACATTGTCCAAGAACAAACGCATCTTCACAGGGGCTACTTTTTAATTGCCGAAACTCACAGTGAAAGGCATGATGCGTAAGGGTGGTTTCTGAATAATGTGATATTATTAATGAGATTATTCTCTTAGCATATGCACCGTGTTCAGAGATAACCTCGCCCAACACAAGAGAAGTACACTCCATGGTGTGCTTGAACTATTACAGAGCCATCTGAGCAGAAAATTCAGTATCTGCATGCCAGCCTCTGGGCTAAGGGTTAAAAGCATTTGCTGGGATAGCTGAGTAGTTCAGTTGCCATCTCAGTGCTACAGCAAGAGGAACTGTGTAAATTTTTGTCTTTACTTATTAAATAAATGAGCTATCCAGGGATCAGCTTTGTTACTCAATGTATGTTACATGCTCCTAACAGATGCCAGATACTGAAATTCCTTGCACACAGTTATTCGTAAGTTATGGAAAAATGTTGCAATGCTTCACTCTGTAAATGATGGTGGTGGTGAAAATACTTTTTAAAATATCCTTTCCAAACTTGTTGTAGAGGCCTTAAATGTAACAAATTATATGTGGGTACACATGCAAATCTTTTGGACAGCTTGCACATGCTCTGATTCATTGCTTGCCCATTAATGTCAGAGGCTGTCTGACGTTTGCCTCGGCTTCTCGCAGATTTGAATCACCAGAGATATGCTCCTCACCCCCGGATTCACATACCGGCACGGCCCTCTCTGCTCTTGATTATTGTTAGTGTATTTTAAAGCTCCAAAAATTTAGAACAAAAATTAAAATAAACATGAAACCCACACAAGCTCTTTTATGGAAGCCTAAGCTGATCCAGCACTGGTCTCTGGGCAGTGCTTGTGTGTTGTTTTAGCCAAAGGTGTAAGAATTGAACTGTAGCAACATAATGTGGCTGGTCAGGGCTGGTGGGAGGGAGCAGAGCAGAGCTGCCTTGCTGCCAACCCCATCTCTGCTTTCTCGTGTTGGGCAAAGCTTTGCCTTAGCTTCACAGCCTGCAGAATGGGTACAGTCACCTTGTTGTCTGTTGCTAGGATAAATGACAGGATGGAGAGGGGACACAAATTATATTATGAGCAAGAGAACAGCATTTTTTTTGACTCAGGGAGGTGAAAGTGCAGGGCTACTGAATTTTGTATTTGTGTTGTCCCTTCAGATAGAAGGAACAGCAACACATGCACTCCCACATAACCAGACATTTCATGAAGATCACGCGGTGTTGTTTCAATAGCAAAATGACATCAGGCTGACACCAAATTGGATAAATAATGCTGCTGCCAAAACACCACTGTGCCGACAGCCAGAGGGAATGAGCCAGGGGCTGGCTTGGAGTGGGGCTGCCTGGGACAGGGCATCAGCCTCCAGCCCAGCACCTCAGAGCTCTGCAGACTGCTGAGGTGGAATTAAAGAGAGAATGATTTGAAACCTCTCTGCAGTGTTTGCAGCTGAGTTTTCTGTGGATGTCAGATAGGCAGGGAAAACAAAGGTTGTCCCTACTCCTGAGATGCAGTCTTCTGTCTCCTCTGTCCAGCTTAAACCAAATAAATCCCTTTTTAGTTTTTAGAGGCCATCAAACTTGAGGCTTAACTAATAAAAAGCAAGGTAGCTAATGGCAGGAAATGGAATAAAACACTGTTCAAATCTTACCATCTGTAAAATTCTCTAATTCAGTTTCACCTTCTTTTCCTGCATGATTTCCACTGTAATGAAATTTGGAAAAAAATCTCACATATATTGAGGAGGATAAGTTTTACACTGGCACTGTGTAAGGGTGTCTCAGGTTACTCGAAATTACCAGAGTTATCTCTGAAAGACAGGACTTTGAAGCTTCAGTTGCAAATGGTGTGAAAAACAAAGAGGAATTGTCTTGAAAAGCACAGTTCAGATAACTTTTAGTGTGGTAGCAAAATACAGAAGCAGAGAATTTGACTTTGACAGGCATCAGAAGTTTGACAGTCGGTTAATGGACAGTGTGACTAAGCCATATATCATAACGAGGTGTAATTTGAGTGGGAAGTGTTTCTCTTCCCAGGATTTGAGCACTTTCACTTGATCTGGCAAAACTCGCAGGCATGCCTGCAGCCTCCAGGCCAGCCAAACCCCAGAGGCTCTGTCCAAGCTCAGCCCAAAAAATTTGACCCTGATTCACCTTCAAGCAAGCTGTCTCATCCCCTTCACTCTTAGCTCTGGTGCTACTCAGAAGCGTGGTGTACTGCTCTAGGGCAGAAAATCTCTCTTGACTAGATCGAGGTGACAGAAAGGGTTCATCTGATGTGTGAGCCCATCTTCTTGGATGTCCTTGTTCGTTCCACCTGCCTCAATAAGTAGAATTAGTAAATATTACACACTGCATTATGTGCAAAGTCCATTTAGACATCTAGTTTTGAATTATGAGTATGTCTTTGGAAGCAACAGTTGTTTGAGTAACTTGGAAAGTTACCTGGAAATTCACACTGAAAACTTGACTCATACATTCAACAAGGTCAGTATAAAATTGCAGTCGTACATCATGCAACAAGACCTCAACAAGAGAATGAAATCAGATATTTTTGTCTTAGATGAACCAGCAATGTTCAACGTTTGCTGTAGTACTTCAAGTGATGGTCAGAAAGTGCCTGCCATACTCATACGATGTAAAAAAATGCTCTTGCTTCTCAGCACTTTCTGATCATCTCTTGGTTTGAGCCACCACACCTGTTTTCAGTCCAAGTATTGTAAAGTAAAAGACACTTGCTTCAGCTGTGTCCTCCTTCATGCAGCCCTCCTCTAGCAAAGCCTGATTCTAAAGTAGCTGCAATTTGATGTCTTGGTTTGGTAGAGCCTGTTTACAATGATCTGTGCTGTTGTCTTCCTCATCTCTTTCC
>NW_009719721.1:0-5024 GCF_000703405.1 Apaloderma vittatum
GCCTCTGGAGAGGAAGGGTTTATTCTCTCTGGAGGTGAGCTGTTTATACCCACCGATGTTTTTATTTTTATTTCTATTCCCCACTGTGCTGTCAGTAGCTGCGGTTCTGCCCAGCCCCGCGTCATTAGGGCAGGCCGCGTTATGTAGGTAACGCAGGGCAGCGCCGCGAGGATCCTGTTTAGCTTTCGGTCTCCTGAGGCTGAAGCTTTGAGCCTATTTATAGGTAGGTTGGACAGCTTTTAGCATGAGGGACTCGTGGCACGGGCGAATCTGTGGCAAAACGAGGCATCTTGAATGATGGCGTTTTGTTCTCGACAGTTCTTCGTTTCTGGAAATAGGATTTTATGGAAGGCTCGGGAGGAATGCTTATTAATAGGCTATGTGGAGAAAGACTGGTTTGTTTGGAGTTGGGGAATGTAATGCCATTTTAATGTAACTTCTCGGATAGCAGAACACACAGTAAGAGGATACTCAGTTCTAGATCAGTGGCTTTCAGCTTGCAGGCAGTGGACCCCGGACGTCTGCAAACAGAAGCAACAGAGGAACAGCCGTCTCTCTCTTTTTTTTTTTTTTTCTTGAGGCTTACGTTCATTATACAGATACCTGCACAGCTAGAGAATCCATGTCGGAGCAGGCTGAGAAAAAAAAAGTGGAAGACTCCCATTCTAGAAGACTTAAGATATTTTAGATTAGAATAAGGGGAGAGGGGATGTAAAACCCCCTTGCATTTGTTTTTTGTTGGGTATGTTTCTATTGTACTGTTGAAAAAAATTAAAATCTATCTAGTGTATTTTTAAGAATTACATAACTGTTAACATTGTGACTCTCAAAGAGCTTTAAAGAGTTAAATGAGATGAAGGAGAATAGATCAGGAAGAGGAGAGATGATTTTATAACCAATGGTGAAGATGGTGCATGGACATTTAAAACTGCTTTAGAGTTGTGGTAGAACGGAGTTTTCTGTTAGGAGTAGTAGGATTTTAATGTCCTATAAACACAGAACATGAGAAGGAGGCTGGAAAGATAAGGTTTGCATCTAGTCCCATAAATGGATTGGGGACAGTTTATGATGCTTCATGTGCTTTCAGTTCTGTTCCATCGTAACTTCTGTTAGTTCAGAGTCTTTTTGCATCTGAAGTAACGGGAGTTTCCAGATATGGGCTGGTGTTGATGAGGAAGAAATATGGCCTTAAAATAACAGGAAGGTTAATGACTCTAAAACAAGTGAGGGCCACTGCAGTGGTGAAAGGACTGGGGCGGTAATCAGCTGTACTTGGCAAATCCCGCGGAGAGCTGATGTTTTGTGGTGGTTACACGAGTCATTTGAACCGGTGTTATCTACAGAAATATGTTTATTCAACCCGAGTAGCATGCTTGGTTTGTACGCGCGTATCTGCATACCTTTGAATTTTTTTTGGAAAAAGTAATGCAACGCTACCTTAAAAAAGGAAATAAATAGGGAGCAGTTGGTTTGTTAGAGATTTGAGAATACCAGGAGGTGCGCATTAACGGAGCGTGCCAGCGTCTCTGATTTTTGAGCGTACGTGGAATTGCTGGTGGAATTGATGCACCAGGAAATTGCTTTCTCTATTTTTGTTGGTGAGATGCAGTTAACGTAAAATGAGCCCTTCGGATCCCATATCCCGTTTCTCTTTAATATAACTAAGATCATTTATCTTCTCAGACGGCTGGAGGAAAAAATACTTCATTTTGTAGCTCGGTTCACCTTCTCTTCAGCTGCTGTCAGCTCATGATGAGGCACAATGTGTGCTGTACACTGTGTTCTACTGAGCTGTTTTGGTGACGAAAACAATGTATATGAAGAAAGGGCTATAAAAAATAAGTATTGTGCCAGTTTGCTCCACTTTTTATATAAACAATACCAATTTATCTCTTAAAGAGGTACTCAGTTTCATTTTAGGATCAGTGGAAAAAAGGTCCCTTTTTTACTCTTAATAAGTACTTAAAAAGCATCAGAAAAGGAACT
This sequence comes from Apaloderma vittatum, assembly GCF_000703405.1. Lineage (NCBI taxonomy): Eukaryota > Metazoa > Chordata > Aves > Trogoniformes > Trogonidae > Apaloderma > Apaloderma vittatum. Next base: position 1,987 of record NW_009719721.1, read on the forward strand.
CTTTAAACTAGTGTTCATACCAATTTTGTGATAGGAAGTAGTGAAACCTTTTTTTCATGTTTTAGTAAAAAGAGAAATTGTGAACTTAGTTTTAAAATCTATTTGCTTATACTACCTGTAGACTATTATATGGTTAAAATTCAGAGGATCTCTTTAAGGCTGGCAAGATTTTTTTTTTAGCTGCTATAATCACGTGTTTACTATATTTCTTTCTTACTTAAAAATGAAAACATGGGAGTTGTTTCTGTCCTCTTGTGTATAGTGTGAGTAGCTGTAGTTGATCATGCCATATCTGCATGGTGTTTTTCCATAACCATCTTGCTCCTGGAATTATTGTTAGTACCAGAATTTGAGCCCGAAAATACTGTAACATAAAGGGTAAAAACAGTTGCAAACATGAATGCTGAAATACAAAGTTATCCAAAACCCCAACAAAACAATCTTTTCCCAGCAGTTCTTTCAAGTCAGTTCGATGATAATTTTGGATCCTGACTCGTGGCTTTCTAAATGACTGGAGATGGAATTAATGGGGCTGCAACTGTTTGTCACGAATTTAAGCATAAACAGTGTTTTTCTTTTGGCTTTGGATTTCATGAAAATGCAGTATAAAATCCACCATCCTTTTTCAGTCTGTCAGGTTGCTGTGCCTCAGCCAGCAGATGTGGCGTTGTTGTCTAACAGCAAGGCTGGAAATGCGAGTTGTTTGTGCCGAGTTTTACCCTTCCCAAGGTCAGAGATTTCATCCTTCGGCAGATTCCTGATCTGGGCACTTAACACTTAACACTTACCGACGGTCCGAGTTCATGAATATCCATGAACTACCTTGAGCTCTAGAAGGAACGTGTTAAATGCCCCCAGTATCCTGCTGCTCCCCGGAGCTGAGTTGGGAGATCTCCGGCAGACTGACGTCTGTATAGCAAAAATATTAATCCCGGTAGTAAAGCAGACAAGCTGAGAAGGTTTTATACATTTCTTACATAAAGGGATGGGTTGGCAGGACAACAAAAAAGTGATAGTTGCAGTAATGTGCTTGTGTTAAATAATTTTAATCAATATGGACATTGAAGTTCTGCTGTTGACAGTGGTTTATTTTATGAATATGGTAGTTGAAACCTTTGGGAAGTTTTATGGATAAGGGGAGGAGGTAGTACCCTCAAATTTGGTTTCAAAGTAAGTTGAATTTTTCAATTTAATGTTATTTGAATTATTTTTTCATAATTATGAAGCATTAATGAGGCACTGTTGATAGAGGGGTTTTTAAAAGTTCTTTCTCTTCTAAAATATTAAAAAAGGAAATCAAGAAACAAATGGCTTAAAGAGCATTTATAACACCATTTGTAAGCCGTGATTTTACAAACACTTCTTTGAATATGACTTGTTTAAGGAGTAGGTCCTGTTGGAGAACATGAATCGTGCAGTTACGTAGAAAGCAAGCAGATTTGGTAAATACAAAGATATTAAAGCAGTCATCATATTTTTTCTGTCCTGTATTTCAAATTTTTTCTCTCTTGCAACTGAACCTGTGGAGTGCTTACCTTTAGACAATGCTGCACGATAGTCTCATCTTAATAGAAAACTTGTGCTAGTAATATTGAGATTTATTTTTTTCCCTCATGTCCTCTTTGAAATGGACAGAAGCAGCAGTTAAGTTGCCCGTGTGAGAAGATGGGGTGAGCAGAATGGGGAGAGGGAAACCTGGTAAACATCACGCACTACTATTTAGGGAGGAAAAAAAAAAAAAGAGGTATTTCTGACACTCCCCCACCCCCTCCTTTGCATACAGGAACATCCTAATTTGCCTGTGTGCTACACCAAAATGTAGCAATTTGAGTGCAGCTACTGTAGTGCTGAGCCTGAAGTAATTCTATTTTTCTGTCGTGCTTATTAGCTTGGGTTGAATGTTGTCTGCAGAACTTCTCCCTACATACCAGGAGTGGGTTTGGATTTCTCTGGAAAACATATTCTGTACCTGGGCTTAATTCTTCTTCATCTGTGTTGTCGTCGGGTATAATTCCAGTAGCATATACGTTTTCAGAGAATAAAGGCAATTTTTGTATTCATTTATTAACATTATGTATGGGATAGCCAGAATATGTGCTATTTTGAATAATACCTATATTCAGGTTGCTGAATTTTAGCATAACCTTAATAGCTTCTGCAAAAATAGAGTTGTGAAATGAAGGCTTCATAAATTACAGTGTGCCGAGGAAATAAGGCAGAGTGGAACCGACGCTCACATTTTAGCCTATTCAGAAAGAAAACAAGCATTTGCTCAGTTTTATCTTGATTGCTGTTTGCGTCGGCAGAGTGAGGGGTTTCCCAGCCGGCAGACCCTGGGTGGGTTGCTGGTCGTTCCTCCAGAAGAAACGTGTTTGAAGCTGAACGTGTCCCTGTGTTTGCTTGTTGGAACTGGGAGGTTTCTTGCTTCCCAGCAGGTGTAAACAGCTGTGAGGTCCCCCCGGGAGGGAGAAGATACATCCAGCTGCCGATTACTTGTAGAAGGAGGAGATTATTGTCTTGGGTGCATTTTGTAAACTGAATGCTACGAGGTGTAGCTGCTGTATCACTGTGAGTTCTGCAGTCTGGTATTTTTAGTGTGCCTCCTCCTCCCCCCCCCTTCTTTTTTTTCTTTTTTTTTTTTAACAACATTTCAAATGTTGATCTGTTAATACCTATTCTGTATCGCTGTATCATCTGTAGTTTGGGGGAGATCTTTATATTCATATTTCTGTGACTTCATGGCAGGGCCCCGGGGGCCTGGAGATGCTGATAGAGAACAGGATTCCGAATCTGTGAACAGCAGTAGGTATTTTTTTTCCCTTGGCAAGATGCGCGAATAGAAAATAACGCACGTAGGAAAAAGCCTGAATGAAGCAGCGGTGTTAAAATCCTGCCGTATTAAACACTGCTCGTGTTGTGAGGTGGGTGTGGGTGATGCTGTGATTGCGTGAGGAGGTCTTGGGGTCGTTCTGGGGGTGGTCCCGGGTTTTTTTTGGGCTCATTCCGGGGGGGTTTGGGGCTCGGCGCTGGCCGTGGCA
>NW_009719721.1:5059-23068 GCF_000703405.1 Apaloderma vittatum
AGAGCGGCCGCCGCTCCCGGGACCTGGGCTCGGGCACCCGGTTCCCTTCTTCGTTCTCCCTCCAGCTTCCTCTTCAGAGTTCATAGCAGCCGTGGGCACCTCCTGGATCATCCAGTTCTCCTGGAGCTCTAGCAGCAGGCACTCTTCAAGCCAGATTGTCTGATTCCTCCTCTTCTCCTGCTTGCCCATGCGCAGCTTTTTGGTGAAGTCTGTAGTTGTTTGTAGGAACAGGAAGGCAAATGGTGGTGGATCCAGCTACAGGACCTGCTGCTTCGCCAAAGATTGTTGTCCTGGAGTCACAATTAATTCTGGTGGCTTCGACAGGGAGTGGCATGCCCTTCCCATAAAAAATGAAATCAAACAGCTTTAATATTTGAATTGGTAGCCCTGTCAGTTTTTGATAATGCGAAGATGAAAAAAAAATAAAAATGGCCTAGAAATCAGTATTTTGAGTGTAAAAGACACTTAAGTTTGAAGAGTGTTCAGAAAACATGGAACAGGAATTACGTCAGACCGACTTAATATATGTGGTTTCACTAACACTGAGTGTATCTGCTGTTTTGATGAGCCTGTAGCATAGCAACAACTATTTGGAAGATCTGTTTTTTGTTTGTTTGGTTGGTTTGGCTTTTTTGTTGTTGTTTTGATTGGTTTTTTGGTGTGTTTGTGGCTTTGGAGAATGCTGCCTTTTCAGTTTTCAAGAAGCTGCAGTTTTTGTGTACTACTGGTGTTGAGGTTGGAGGGAGTTAACAAGAGCAGAGTTCAGCTGTACGACTGCGGTGGGAGTTCAGTGGGAGCCTCTCTTCACCCAGTCCTTCTTTTTAATGGAGTTGCTGACGTTCATGAGGAAGTCCTTGCTGAATATTGGAAAGAGCCAGAGCTGGTGACTGGGGAGAAATAACCACGAATTGTGAATTGAACGTTATTTACTGAGTACAGCCGAATTACTCAAAAGCAGCATTACTTTGGTGATGAATGAGTGACACCTATAAGCAGCAATAATTTGTACTGGAGACCAAAACTGCATAATACAGCAGGGAAAAAAGTGCTACTACAGATGTTTGATGGCTTAACCCAGGCCCCTAGCACTGTGACGGGAGAGAAGCGTTTTTTCAGAGCACTCTTTCAGCTACAGAGGCATGGAAGATGGATTCTCATGGTGCAGCCTGGATGGCAGGCTCTGGTTCTCCACTACGGCAAGCAGATGTGCAGTCTGATTCCTGCAGTAGCTTTCAGGCTCTGAATTGAAACCCTCGTCCCTCTTGAAAGGCTCTTCCACTGTCTGATTTCACTTATTTTTAGAAGAGTAGTTTCCAGTTCTAGAGCAAATGGTGTTCACAGCCAGCTTACGTTCATGTGGTTGTACAGATGTTGTCCTCTAGTGGAAACGCCTCTTTTCTCTCACATTTTGCACGTGTTGCATCTGCAGATAGCACTTAATGTTCGTTTATAGCCCTTATTTTGTTCTAAACCAGCAGTTCCTAGGTTCCTCGTGCCCTTCCCCCTTTTCAGGATGTGTTGCACACCCCTGTAGTTTAAAGACCACTGGTTTAAAAAACAAGCCCTTCTAGTCTTTTCCTGTAAAGCAAACTTCGTGTTCCTGTGGGCGAAGTTACTTTTGAGAAGGTTTACGTAAGATTAGTCTCCTAGTTGCTGGATCAGGTCAGTATTATAAATACAATTTGTCATGTCTAATGTTATTCTGGTTATAGACTCTGGAGGATGTATCTGGTTGTATTTATCCCTTTCGTTGAGGTTTTCATTTTAAATTACAAAGTACTCTTATTATCATGAACAGGTTTAATTCTGTTCCAGATGCTGTGGGCTGATAAAGTAGTAATGTGTTTTCTGGCAGTTTCTTACAAGATCAGTTACCATGAAAAAATTGTATTTACCCAGAGTATGTGACGTCTGCTTTGAAGAACAGGTTTGTGATGTCCATACAACTCCTAATAGGCAAGAACTGTAATTTATTTTTTGTCTTATTCTGCTACTTTAGAAAAATTTTCCTGGCTAGATTAAAGCTGGAAGTCAGCTCCGAGACTTTTAGATGCAGTCTCTTCGGTAGCTATGTCAACATTAATTATTGTATACCTCTAATGTTACCATATAAACTGGCATCTCTTCAGGCCTGCAAACATTATCCTGCGTAAACTGTCCTCAGCTTATTTAATTTTCGTATTTGATCTGTAAATCTTTGCAAAGACCTTAAGCAGTGTTGTTAACTGTTCATTGCTCTTCATAGTAATGTGGGCAGAAATGCATGAAGATTTTGAAAGAAGTTGTAATGATTCTCGCTTCAGGATTTTTCCATTCGTCCCATTTTTGAGATGGTCCTTTACGGTTGTGCCTGCTATCAGTGTCCGTGCTAGGTCTTGTCTTAGTTTGTTGCTGCCTTGCAGGAGACGAAAATAGGGATGCTGCAGGTGGCATTAATGATTCCTCTGTTTTATTCAGTTGTTTTTCCACCTTTCCTGCAGCAAAAGGAGGCTTTACCTGGTTGCTGCATGCCAGCTCATCTTTGTGGTTTGATGCTTCTGGAAATGTTAAAGAAAATCTGTAAGGGAGTAGAGATTCAAGCGAGGAAAGACAGCAATAAGTAGGTTCTCATCATCCACTCTATCCTTGCTGTGAGTGCTGGGGCTTACGTGATGCTCTGTTCTGTTAGTATTGGAGAATTTAGCTGTAATCAGGCTTGTAAAGTTAGCTTTTAGTCGTAACGTGCATTTTCTGCTCTTCCTGGCTCTCACGGCCACCAGGTATTCAAAGCATGAAGATGAATGCAAAATCTATCTTGTGTTCTAAGTAGTGTTTAAGATGGTCCTGTGGATTGTAGCTGTACGGCTCATAGAATCACAGAGTGTTTGGGGTTGGAAGGGTTCTCTAGCGATCATCCAGTCCAACCCCCCTGCCAGGGCAGGATCACCCAGGGCAGCCACACAGGAACGATCCAGGTGGGTTGGAAAGTCTCCAGAGCAGGAGACTCCACACCCTCTCTGGGCAGCCTGGGCCAGGGCTCCGGCACCCGCACAGGGAAGAAGTTTCTCCTCATGTTGAGGTGGAACTTCCCATGTTCTAACTTAAACCCATTATTCCTTGTTCTATTGCTGGGCACCACTGAGAAGAGATTGTCCCCTTCCTCTTGACCCTCACCCCTCAGATATTTCTATACATTAATAAGGTCCCCTCTCAGCCATCTCCTTTCAAGGCTGAACAGCCCCAGGTCTCTCAGTCTCTCTTCACAGCAGAGATGTTCAGTCCCTTGATCCCCCTAGTTGCGCTCCCTTGGACTCTCTCCAGTAGGTCCCTGTCTCTCTGGAACTGGGGAGCCCCAAACTGGACACAGGATTCCAGGGGTGGTCTCCCCAGGGCAGAGCAGAGGGGCAGGAGAACCTCCCCAGCCCTGCTGGACACACTTTTCTTAATGTCCCCCAGGATCCCACTGGCCCTCTTGGCCACAAGGGCAAGACAACTTAAATGTTTCTTGACTGAGGAATGGGACATTTTTATCTGTTTTATCTGTAGACCAGGGCCTGTAAGTAAGTGACTTGTAAGGTGCCTCGGCGGTGTGCACTAGATGGATGGAGGTTTTCTGGATACTTGCTTACAAGACTGACTTTGTAGCAGCATCTCTTGCAGAATTGACTTCAGAATCTCATTTTCCCTGCTAGCGTTATTTTTGTTTAAAATGGATGAAGATCGTAAAGACTTCTTTCTTTCTTTTTCTTCCCTGCCCCGCCCAGCTAATCGGTGCTCAGCTGACCCCTCTACTTCTGCATTTGTGCCTCTCAAGGGTTCTGTTAAATATATTCATATTAATAGTACCAACTACTGCCAAATCCCTCCTGTGGTTTATAAGAGCATATTTAAGTATTACATTATGTTAACCAGCTTCACTGACAGCTCAAGATTCCAGTTTTTTGTATTTGCAATTCTGCTGTGACGTTCTTCATCTCCTGCGAGCGTTGTCAGTTGTGGAGATGGAGACTGCAGAGGAGGAGTCTTCTAACAGCCTGGGCAGCGGGGACTGGGGTTCCCAGCGCTGCAGGGAAAGGACCCAGCTCAAACTATCTTGAGATGCATCCACAGTCATCTTGCCCTGCTGGGGTGTTTGGTAAAGTGGCTCAGTGTCACCAGGACAGAGGGCATCGCAGAGGAGGCAGCAAGCGAGCAGAGCGCTGTCTGTGGGCAGCAGTTCCTGAGAGCGTATAGAAGCACAGAAAGCTGGATTAGATGAAATGAAAAATGAGAGACTGAAGGAGAAGAGACAGATGACAGAGGGAGACCAGAATAGGAGAGATTCTAGTTTAGGAAAGCTGAATATAAAAAGTTAAACAAAAAGTATTTCTTCTGTGCACAAAAATACAATTTGAACTATTCACAGAACTTTTCTATAATTCATCTGTTTATTACTAGTTCATGTTCCTAGTGCATAGTATGACGTGCTTTTGCTGACTTTAGAGGCCTATCAATTGAATTTTATAGGCTTTTTATGCTATTGCCCCCTTCTTGGCTGGGGAACATAGCGGTGTGTGTGCGTGGGAAGGTTCTCAGCGACATGACGAGATAGCAATGTCTGAAGCTCTCGCCTTTGCTTGCCCATCTTCCTACATGTTGTGTTGTTTTTGCTTGGGTCTTCCATAATCCTAACGATTGGCCATGCTTCCTGAAGGTTTTCTTACTGCCCTTCCTTACAAGCACTGCTGTTCAACCTGATTGTTTAAATACAGAAGGGTTGGTTCCTTTTCTTGAAAGAACCGGTGAGTTGATGGAGGAGTTAACTTCAGAGATGTCAAGTGCCTGAAGCTCCGGTGCAGAAGTTAGTTCGGGGATAAAGCAGGAATCTTAAATTGAGATTTCACGGTGAGATATGTCATTGTGCTATCACTGGTTTAATGTCTTGGCCCAGGGTAATGCTGGCTTTTGAAGAGCTTATCTCCAAATGTTTAAAGATCTGTTCTTGTGTCTTACCATAAACTGCTGTGGTCCAGCAGTCATCTGGCTCACATACTGGGAATACTTTGTTTTTGCTTTTATATGACTTATTACCATGCATTTGTAACTATGGTTATTTTCTCTTAAAGGATTTGTTCTGCCCTTTAATTATCACGATTTGGGGCATTCAGGTTTGACTTGCTACCAGTATAGAAATTCTTCCAGGACTCCTTGCTTCTAAATAAATCTTCTAGGCTGTGTGCCCATAAAATTACCAGTCATCTTATTACTTCTGTGTTAACCTAAATTAGGACTTCAGTGAGGTTAACGCTGCGCTACTGAATGTGTGAACCTTAAAATTTATTTTAGGTGTCTAGAGTGTTGCTTATAATGTCTTTGGGGTTTAGCTACTCGAGGTGCTCTGACTTGCTCAGTAGCTGTGGTGTGTGCTTAGGCTGATGAAATAATGAGCGAACTACCGTAGCAGATCTTATTGCTGATAATTCAGACTCCACGTAGCTTGGAAAAAATCACAAAGAATCATTGCCCATGCATGCTTGTTCTCACTAAGGTATTCCATGAATAAGTAGTGATCGTTTCCCTTTCTTCCTGCTTTATTGAGTACGTTCTTCTGTTTTCGGTAAGGCATTTCCTTACAATCAGAAAATAAGAATATCTAGTTTTGTTTAGAAGATGTAACGTGCTTTCTGAAGGACTGTGTTGCTGTTTTTGTCCCTCATTTTGTTGCTGAAGGGGTCACTTTAGATAGCAGAACTTTCCTATTTGGTCTCTTCTGTTCCTTATTTCTTTAGTATTTAGTAATTCTTTTTTCTTAACTTGATTTCCTGGACTAAGATACTTAAACTGCTGATGCCATTTTTGATGCTGTTGCAGAATTTCTGCTAACGTCTAGTAAGAATATTGAACTGGGAGTGGCTTCATAGGTTTCTCAGCCTTGTCACTTGGTATAGGGAGCCTGGTGTTCTGCACTTGCTATATAATTTGTGCTTTAATACAATCAAAGCCTGTCCTGAAGGATAGATTTTTTGATTATTAAAGTGAAAAGAAAGATTCTAAACACCAGAGCTTTCAGGGTCTTGAAAAGCGTCGAGTTGCCAGCCTGACATTTTGAAGGGTTCATTTCAAACCCATTTTCAAAAATGATAATTGTGGATTTTGCCTTATATTGCTTCCTTGCTGGTGTTTATTCCTCTTAATGCTTTTATGACCAGGAATTATATCACTTAGTGCCTCTTCAGTCGGGTGAGCAAACAGTGTTTCTCATCTGTGTTGACAGTGTTGAGTTCTCCGTTCTTCTGACTGTCCTAAACCGTGCCTGCTCGGTGTACTTGGCTCAGATCTGAGCTGGATTTGCGCCTTAGTTTGCCCAAGGTATTAAAACAGCGTGGAACACAGTGTCCCCTTAGCATCTCTTAATATCCTCCAGAATGTCTGAAGTCTGTGGTGAGTTAGCTTGCTGTGCTGGGCTTTGATGTGTTGTGCAGTTGGAATCATTCATCAAAGCAGAAACAGGGTTTTAAGAAACTATTCGTAATCATCTCGCCGTTGGTAGCTGCTGCTCCGCAGCTGAGGCTCTATGAAATGACGGCTCGAATCGTCCTCCATTTCCTGCCTCAGAAACTTCGTGGTCCTGCCTTTCATTTTGGAACTGGTGCCGTTGTGTCGTTTCCCAGCTGAGACCAGTGTGGAGGCTGCAGGTGCTTCTTCTCTTCGCGTCGTTCAGCTGATTCCTGCAGTTGAACGGTTTAACATAAACCACTGATGGAGCAGAAAATAACAAAGCAGGAGCTCGTGCAGGCAGGCACCCGTTGTTGCTGCGAGGCAGCAGGAACAAGCAATCACTTTTTCTCCAGTTATACCAGTCTGCTCCTCTTTTACTCTTTTCTGCTTGTGGTCTAGAGTGACTCCTTTGGCTGCTGTTGCTGGTCTCAGCTGAGAAATCGTAGTTCCTAGACTAAGACCACTGCTAGTGATCACTGTGGTTGGGTTTGTTGTTTTGGTTTTTTTTTTTTTCCTTTTCCTTTTTTTTCCTTATTAAACTTGGGGTGACGTGGACCAGGTCAGTGCATTCTGGCAGCTCTGAACTTCCAGCTGAAAGGTAAAGGTTACCATCTGTTGCCACTTCTGCTACCAAAAAGAGCTTTTCATGCTTGAGTCTGCATCCAGTTTTCTAAAACAGGGCACACACAGTAACCAGATTAATTTTCCAGGCAGCAGTGGACTGGGGGTGCAGTTGCTTTGTTTCACTGATGTGTCACTCTGATGACCCGTGGTCACTTTATAAGGAGCTGGGCTTTTTCCTCCTTCATAATTTCCGAATTAAGGAACTGTTTATCAGGTGGGAATATGTATTATCCCCAGGTATATGACTGTGCATGCTCTGCTATTGAAATTCATCCCACTGCTGTTAGTGAAGTCTGTGAGATTATCCAGTTCTTACTGTCCAATATCCTGATTCTTCTTTCCTGGGTAGGACTGGTGAGGGCTTCAGATCCAAGTGTTTGGTTCAGAAAGAAAAGAGAAGGGACTGAGCCCACTTTGAAAAGATAAGAAGGTAATCAGAACCTGCAAGCCACATTAAACAATGTTAAAAAGACATGTTAAATGATGTTAAAAGCATCAAAAGATCCTTCAGTTGTTCAGATGAAAAATAGGATGGGCAAGCAGAGCTCTCACTGTGGGCGAGAGCATTTTAACATTTGATTCAGCCCTTCGTAAGGATGTGGGAAGGGGCAGGATGCTTAATGGACGTGATGGTTTACAAGCTGAGGCAGATGTAGAAGTGAGTGATGGCAAAGCACTGAGGTACAGGTGAAGTGATAAGCTCCAAAAAATACTTGATATAGGTACATACTCGTAGTATGGCTTCAACAGACTTCTGAAATCTTCTAAGAGAGTGAAACACTGAGTACCTGATAAGGAAAATACACTTAACTTCAAGTAAATTATGCTAGAGTAACCTGACAGCTTCTCTGTTAAGACCTGCTTTTTCAAAAGTTGTATTTTTGGCTTGGTAGAAATCTACATGGAAAAATATATCTTAAGCTGCACAAGAGGAATGTGTTTTATACAAGAGTTGTGACATTAGTGACCAGATGAACAAGAAGTAGTGACAGGTAGTTTTGGAAATGGCAGGAAATGGGTGGAGACAGTTGTTAATGAATACAAGGTTTTCGTGACTATTAGGAGGGATAACTAATCATCTGCCTGTTGAGGCTTTGCACAGTAGAGTTGAGACTCAAAATTAAAAAAAAATTCAAAATTGAAGGGTTACGACAAGTGTTGCATCAGTGTGTATTTCATACCTGTAAAAACTCTTTTCCTTTCGTCTACAATTTGGCTTTTGTAATTGGAAAGCACTGAGCTAATAAAGTGAATGTTAAAAGAAAGTGGTAGCAAGAAATATTCCTCCTCTTCTTCATTTTGTGATCGCGTGGTATTTATAAGAAGCTGTGAGGTCACTGGCTTCCGGTATGAGCCACTTCCTGAAAACCTTGTTTTACATGGTAAATCTAAAAATGTATTTCTTAGAAAAACTCAGCTGTGTTTTTGTTTTCCCTTCTCTTGCCTGTGACTGCCCACCTTACTTCTGTTTCTACTCCAGAGCTTACGTCCCGCTGCCGAACAGCGATACCTTGCGATGGAGGGTAACGCTGAGGAGGGCACGAGCTGTGTTGGAGAACGTACCGCAGAGAAATACCGTTCACAAAACCCGAGCGGTAGCAGGGAAACAGCTGAAACAGAGTCTGACACGTAAAAAGTATCGACAGGCTCGAGCCGTAGTAAACTGTGAGTCAGCCATTGACAAATAATCCCATTCTGCTCAAAAATAATGAGGCAAAACCGGCATCCGCCAAACTTACCTCGTGTTCTGGTTTTCCTGTGTAGTTCAAAGTATATAAAAGGCAATTAGTTTCGTGCAAGGCTTGTGATGTTTTTTTGCATGCAGAGTTCTTATGTGGTCAGTGGCTTCTAAACGTGGAGGTTTTAGAAGCAGCCATCAAATTTTGTGAGATATCAAGGATTTGGCAGTGAAAAAAGGAAACCAGAAGCCATAGTTTGTTATTCATTTGATTAACATAGAACATAGTTTTGGCTTGCATAACAGTATTATTTATAGTCTAAGAGAGATGATTTCAACCAAAATGTCTTCTTTAAAATGCAGACATACGGTTGCAATAGAATAATAAAAACAGAATAATATAAACTGTGACAGGTCAGTGTGTGTGGATGCCAGGCAAGAGGAAGAGGACATCTGAAGGAAAAGTTAGAATTCCAAGGAAATTTAGAAGAGTTAGGACTGAGGTGTGTTTTTTTTTTTTTTTAAAAAACACCAAGTTTGAATTAACTGAAATAACTGAAGTGGATATTTTTTAAATAACAGTGTAATCCAAAGGTAGATGATGTTTCTGGGTTGAATTTTTTCGTTAATTGACTAAAATAGCCTAATACCAGGCTAGCTAAGACTAACTAGAACTACTTTGTAAAAGATTCTTTGATTTATAGATTACCTAAGCTTTGCAGTATATGAAGATAGAGCTTCTCCTGTGAAAATGAATCAATCTGAAGGTCAAAGATAAATGTGAATATTTGGGGTGAATGGTTTACTCAGTCATTTTAAATCAGGTTATTGTGTGTGATGACTATGAAAGATTACAGTGAAACTTGCTAGACTTCACAGAAATAAGAACAGTGGGAAATTCTTAAAAATAGAAAGAGCTCTTAAATTTACAAAAGGTTTTATAATACTGTGAGTTTAGCCAGTCAGCACGCTGTTTTATAATAGTTATAAACTCATTCTGTCTGCAGAAAGACCCACTGCCTGGTGACTATAGTTGGCAACATTCCTCTAAATTTCCATGGTGGTTTTATTGGTAATTAGCGTTTGTCAATAGTTTGTTCATCATAACCTTTACGTGTCTCAAATCTCTTCTACCCCTACAGCAGCCAGCTGGCAGATTGCTAAAACTACAGCTCAGACCTCAGCTTTGTGGCTTTTATCACCTCAGTAGGACGAATACGGGTTTTAAACTTCTGTGAGTTCCCTGTGCTCACCGTTCTGTTGATAGTGGTCTGATTTTTTGTTTTTTTCTTGTTGAAGTCGTGCACTTGTGGCTCTGGAACCAACATCTTGATCAGTGGGTTCTTAACTTTCGGTGTTTGTCACTTCAAAATCTGTCTCTTATGAATTGAAAATAAAGACTGTGTATTGAAGTTAGTGGGATCTGTGGGAGTGTGGGTTTTTAGGGGGATAAGGCTCAGTTCATGTGTCTTAATATGAGGCTTTTTTTATCCCAGTATCATAGCGCAGCTTCTGTGTTGCTGTGAGTGTCACCACGTGATTTTGTTTTAACTATGTGTGCTCGGATCTGTTAGTTTAGAAACACTAATAACTACGGTATCACTGTCAGCACTGGAAGTTTGGGGACTTCGTGGGGGGGAGCCAGCTAAGCCTGATGGCACTTTCTGCTGTCGTGCTTCACTTGCTGACGCTCACACGGTGTGTCTGAGGATCTGGAAGTGCTGACTTGAACTGAACGTTGTGCTTCTGGCACCTGAGCCTCGTGTTCGGAGGTAACCGGCTCACATGTCGTTATGCCTGTAAATGTGGCGCGCTCTGCATTTAGTTTTATCACAGGTCTTGGAGAATACAGTAGCTTGCACTTAGTGTGGTGGGATGAGCCGTAGATATTGTGACAGTATTTGTGAGGAGTTCTGACCCTGGAAACTCATACTACTTGCTGGATTGGAGGTCCAGGTGGATTCCTTTCAGGTTCAGTCTGGTAGAGCCTTTGATTTTACATTCCCCCTGTAGCTTGGTGGGGTTGTCCACCTGAGATGGTAATCTGGGAGTACCTCACTGAATTGTTTTTTACCAGTTCTTTGCCTGGTACATGGTTTAGTCATCTGACAGGTTGAAAAAGAGGGGGGAAAAAAAAAAAGGAAAAAATCAAGTAAAGTTCTTCTGAAGGAGCACAAAAGTGAAATGCAGTAACCTGTGAAAGACAAGTATTTAGATTAAGAGACCTAAAGCCTTTGGACTACAATTGGAATACGGCTGCTTAGCAGAAATGAATTTGGGTTTGAAGCTGACGAATATTAGGTAGTTAATTCTGCACATTGGGGGAAAAAAAAACCACTGCAGGTTTTTGTTCATAGTTAAAATATCTCATTTGGGGCTGAAATCTTGGAATGTCTACTTCGCTGAAAATTGTGTTGAATCTGTTTGTTAGTTTTCTGTTAGTTTAAACGCCTAAATCTTGAAAAAGGTTGTTGAGGCTTTGAATGCTCTTCTGAAATGTGGAAGTGCTTTGGGTTTTGGGTTTGGTGTGCAGTAGTTACGAGCTATCTTTACAGATGTATGATACTGCAAACTGCACTTAGCACTGAACTTGTGAAGATTTTATTTACGTGAGTGAAGGCGAGCAGTGTATGGCTCGACAGCTGCAATTTTCCTAAATAAAATTAAGTAACTAGTAAGGAACAGGAAATCTTGGGCGGCACATCACTGTAGTTTCAGATAGTTATCACTAGGAGGACACATAGACCACGGTATTAAGGACCTAATTGTTTACCTTTTCGTATTAGCTGCTTTGGCACTAGAAAATTATGTGTTGAAAGGTTGCTGTTATAATAATGCATTAATTAAGATATTTTATTTGAAATTAAAAGCAAAAGTTGTGTAAGGGACTCAAAAGGAGTATGATAACGTTTGGAAATCACGCGGTGATTACTTTGTCAGTGAATCAGAAGAACACTTATTCTCGAGGGCATATGTCAGTCAGTGATGATGTTTAGGTAATGATCCTTTTTTTTATCATTTATTTTTCAATTTTGTATTGTAGGAATTCCTTTTACCTTTTAATGAAACGTTTACGGTGGCTTGTGCTGGGCAGGACGCTGTGTAAGACGGGTCACTGGCTGGGAGTTGCTGTCCTCTTGATTCACATTTAATCTATTTGTGATATTTTACAGTGTTTGCAAGTAGCTTTTATTTATCTACATGTGCTTGGATTCTGATATACAGTGTCTGCATTGGGGTGAGAAATAGGGAAATTAGTCTAATTGAGTTAGATAGTTTGTAGCCTGCCCATGCTGCTGAGGCAAGCTGGTACCTTATAAAGATTTCAGGATCTGACGACTCTTTCTGCATAGAATCGTTACTGAGATCACACACGCAGACAAAGATGGTAACTGAAGCATGTGCTTTAAAGAGAGTGACCAGAGAAAATGAGAAATGGTTTCAAATTTAAAGTTGGTGAAGGATGCACAAAAATAACACCAAATGGAGAGAAACTAAGACACAGGTTATTAATAAGTGTGATGTGGTGCTGTTGTATAAAACAGAATCTTGCCGACTTCAGGGTGTAAAATTAATTGTGACTCCCGTAAGAGCTGCTGTGTTGTGTAAAAGTGAAAGTGCATCATCTGACTCTTCCAGGTTAATGATCTCCGAGACGACGAAAAAGAGCACAGCCCTTTTTTAAGTGATTTTTTGAAAACTTAGTAGTTGTTTTGCCTCAGTAAATCTGGGGAAGACTGAATGATATTTTAATAAAAACGTTTTTGGCATTAATAATGGGTTTAGATCTCTAGGTTCATAAACTGACTTGACTGGGAGACGTTTCCCTTAATGTTGCAACTTGTTTGTGTAGTTTCACTTTGTTAGACCGAGCAACAAACCACTGAATCTTCCTTTGATAAAACTTGCGGTCTGGAATTGTTGCGTAGATGCTTTATTAAAATGTCTGTATCTGAACACACTTGTTCAACTTCCCCTCGTTCTCTGTGTGTAACACAGTTTAGTTTTTCACACGTTTACTGGCACTCACAGCGTTGCTTTCACCCCTAGAGCAAAACCTGCTTTTTTAGTTTTCTTGCAGGCTACAGTGCCTGCCCGTCCACTCATATTCTTTCAGTTCAGTTGACTTTATTATTATTTTTTTGTGAGAATTGGTCTCTGCTTTGTAACAAAAACTTGGTGTCCTGCATGAGGCCCTTAATTATTGAAAAACGAGGACCCAGCCTCGTTCCAGACTGTCAGTCGAGTGTCTGTGCTGACTCTGTGGACAAGACTGAGCCCTCTGCAGCCTTTATCCCCCTGGATCATTTAATTCTTCATCATTTGAGTGGAATTAAAAGTTTATCAAGGCTTTTTCTTCTTTTTTTTTTTTTTTTTTTTAATCCCACTGAAACGTTGCTGCTAGGGGCTCTACAGAGATTTTTTTTGTTTCTGTATTTTGCAGAACTTTATTGAAGTCTGGAATTAGACCTGACTCAACAATGTAGTTGGAGTACTTTTTACTACGTTACGTTCTAATGACTGGTACTTCTCAATCTCTCTTTATGATTTTTTTTAAAAGCTAATCATCCTAAAAATAGCCTGGAATACTCTAAGATAGAAAGATGAGCAGAAACAATGTAAAATATTACTACTTATATCATTAGAGATCTGCACTTTTTTTGTAAAGAATTTAGTTAAAATCTTGAGAACTTGTGAGCATAGAAGGTAAAGATGAGAACCCCTGTTATTACCCAGAGAAAAGATGATGATCCTTTTTACCTTAATGGGGAGAATGAGGATAAGATTGCAACACTTAATTGTGGAATATTCAAAATTAAAGAGTTGTGTTTTGTTGTTTGTTTTTTTTTTTTTCCATGATTTTTTTTTTCCCCCCAAAAGTTGGATGAAATGCTAAGTACTGAGGAATTGCACCGGAGTACTAGAATGAGACAAGCAGTTCTCAGGATGAATAAATACTCAGGTATAGTTCATGTTCATACTGCAGAGTGGTGGTACTATCAGTATTAGTGCTGAGAGTAATTACAGTATCACAGAGTATGTGCAGTGTTCTCAAAAGTCAGTGTGTTGGGAGTGAAATAAGGTTTTCATTATTCTTTAAATTAAAAGATTGCTTGCTACAGCATATTGAATCACACAAATTAATTTGATTAGGTTTTTGTTTCACAACGTGGAAATATTTAACCTTTGACTACAAGGGAGTCCTTTGGAAGTCATTCAAGGCGTCCCATTAAGATAATGATTCAGATTTTGAGAGTTTCCTAAACAGATCAATACTGAGATCTTGTTCGAGGAGTAAAATCAAATTAAATAATGCCTCAGGAATTCGGCTGCGAGACTTGTGGATTGACAGCTGCTGCAGGCTTGGGAGAACCATCCGGGCAGGGGAAGATGGAAGAAGGCAGGAGGTTAAAGCCGACAACCGTCTGATGGGCAGACCCTCGAGAAGGAGGCAGTGCAGATGGCACTACTACTGGGAGTATTAGTGTTTGTAGCGTAGCACGTTAGGCTCCTGCATGCCTTTACCACTAGGAGTGTAGTCACTCGTTAAATCCTAATTTTTGCGGTGTTTAGACTTCATTACAACAGATTTGCTAGCCCAGCGTTTTGCAGCCCGGGAGGTGTTACAAAGAGCTAATCAAGTATGAAGCAGCTTTCTTCCTCCGGCTTCGGAGCTGCATAATATGAACTGGAGAAAAGGATTCTTGGTTGAAATGAGGCACAGGCTGAGGAAGTTTAGATGTCCTGCAACAGAGGGGTGTTCTATATCAGCTTTTCTTGACTGGTTGTGCTTCTTCCAAAGTAGCTGCAGGTTTATTTCCAAATCGAGGGTTGAAACATTCATTCTTCTGCAATCGGAAGACCAGAAAAAAATTAGAAAGTTTTATCTCCACAAATAACAGGGATTTTTATACTGTCATTTCAGAGAGTAATCAGATTTGGTACTCGCTGGTCTCAGTGTAGAACTCCAGGACTGTGAGCATGGCTGGAAAGCGCTGCCTTTGCAGCAGTGTGTTGCCAAATTTGGCATCATTTACGTGGTGAAGGCGAACAAAATCGGATCGTGGTCTTGTAGTGGTGTGGGATTTATGTAGCTTTTCTCTTACTGCCAATTTCTGCTAGTGTAACCCCAAAAGTAAGAAACCAGTTCTGTGTAATTCTAACAGAATTTCTAGATGATAGTCTTCCCTTCTCTTTTTCAAACATTCTAAGGATAAAGCAGAAATTTTTTTTTTATGTCATAACAAACACTTAACTAAAGGGTTATTTCAGCTGTTTTTCAGATGTAAATCTGTCTTCTTATTGCTGTACTCGCTAGTTGATAATGTTTTTCCTTGTATTTTACATTAAAGCCTTTTTTTGTCTTTTTTTTTACTGGAAAAGGTTTTTGTTGCTAAATGGATTTTCTGGTTTTAAGTGGCACAAGTAGTAGCAGTATTGGGATAATGGATGAGTTTGGAAATGAAAATTAACTGTATGTTATTTTGCTGTCAGAGTTGGAACATAATCTTATTCTTCGACCAAAAAGGTTTGTTAGCCCAGGAAAGCAGTTTCAACACCAAACAGTGCCTGTCATGTCTACATAGCTACGGAAATAGTTCTGAGAGATGGACTAAAGAAATTCATATTCTGCCCTAGGACAGAAGCTTTAATTGAGTCAATCCGATGCTCAGATTTGATGGAGATCCAAGGTTCAGGAGATGGAGAAGAGGTATTTTTATACTTAAGCTTTAAATGTCTTATAAAAAAAGTTAGATGCTGGAGTCCACTGTTGTTTTCTTAAAGATGAAAGGTAGTTGAGCCAACATGGGGTTAAGGAAGGCTTTCCTAGCTAGTCATACGACCCTTCTTCCAGCTTTTAGCCAACCAGTGGAAAAGTGTGTCTGTGGACACTGGGTAGTGGTATCTGCAGGAGACATTTCCACGGCCTGTATTTGTACTAGCTTGCATTAACTGGTACCAGTTTCTAGAATTTGCAAAGTCTTGACATACTTGAAACAGAGAGTGGCAAAAAAGAGAGGAAGAACGAAGGACAGGCTCGAGTATTCATCCGTGTATATTGTGAATAGAACAGAACGCTCGTGTAGAAATAGAGTAGGTGCACGTGTAGAAACGGAGGCTGGAGTCTGTCCAGTGCGTGAAGGTTGGTCAAACTTTTTTCCAAGGGAAAATGCAAACCGATATACAGAAAGTTTTCAAATTCCATTTATTACCAGTTATCTTGGAGCTGTTGGCCACCAGGGGTGAAGCTTGCCCAGCCTGCTTCTAATTGCGCTGCTGATAAGTTGTAATGTCTCCGTATTTCAAAAGATGTATTGAAATTTCTTGGAAAGGAAGGTGACTGACATAAACGTAGCCAAACAGGAAAGGAAGGATGTTATTCCTGGTATTGTTTCTCTTCTGTGGAATACTTGAGAAGGAGCTCAGTCGCTGAGAGGAGTGCCAAGCTGGGATGTTTCGAAGGCGGCGCAGTGATTGGATTTGATCGTGCATTCGTAAGGAGTCAAACCCCTCGCTGACTCCAGATCAGTCAGTGGAGTCCTGTTAAACCACCACAGGATCGTTTCCATCTCTTCATGTTTCAGATATTCAGTAACACATAATTTTAATATTTCTTTGGTGAAGGATGCTTTGGAGTTGAATTACCTTGGGGTTTTCTTTGAGTAGAAAGCACCGCTTCGGTTGGTTGTTTTGTTTAGTGTTTGATTTTTAGTGTTGTTTTATTTTAACTAAGTGCTGAATAAAATCTTTGGAAATGGATCGTGAGCAGTAAAATATTTACAAGAGTACTATTAGGTGTTTTAGTCTTGTGTTGAGTGGGTGACAATATAGTCTAATTAAAAGAAGACAATATAAAAAGGTTACAAAAACTGAGGAGATGAAATTTTGAACTGGATTGCTCTAGAATATAATTCCCTAGTTATAAAGATGAGCATTATAATTTCAGAATGCTTTAGGCTGGCCTTGCCTTTGTGCTTGTTATTGTAGTGCGAGAGGTCACAGATCGCTTAGGTTTGACCCCGTGATGTCACATCATGCTGTCCGTATGATTTTACTCGTCATAGGTCGCTGAGCTGTCGCAGATGTAAAGATGAAGTAAGGCAAACTGCTCTATATTTTGCATAAATTGTACTTTTCTGCCTGGATCTTGCTACTACTTTCTTCTGTCTGAGGTTCTTGCCTCTCTATTGTTTCCTCATTAGGTATAAAAGACTCAGCAGTTTCAGGAAATAAACTCAGATGTGATGGTTCATTTCTCTGCTGGAATGATGAAATACCATCTCAACAGAGAGAAGTTGTGGTCAGACTAGAAGGGCTGAAAGTCTTTGTCCTTGGCGTCGTTTCCTTGGCTGATGACCGTGGGGTCAGCGTGTCTTTAATATTCTGGGCTTACGTATGTCATTTTTGATACCAGCAGTACAAATCAAATCTTATTTCTGCCAAGGCTTTCATCTTTTGGACAAGAATGTGCCTTGAACTTGCTGTTGCCAGCGAGGTTGATCCCTCTGGGAACAGCAGGAAAGGTGAAGGACAGTATCTGAGCAGGTCACTAGAGATTCTTTACAGTCGGTGGAGGGCTGCCTTGGGAAATTTAGGGAGTGATTGCTTGTTTTCTTGTGGACAGACTGGATTTAGCGAAATGAGCCATACTAAAGGCTCTGCTGTTTTAAGGAGGTCTCCTTTACCTACAGTGGGTACCTGGACGCCTGGTTTAGACGTGGGCACCTTCACTGTGGAAGTCAAATGAGGTGCATCCCGATACTGTGCGATTCGATGACTGTGCTCTTTAAGAAATCTTGAGTTTATACAGGTGTGTTGTGGTACTTGGCAGAACTCTGAAGAATCCAGGGTCTTTGTCTTCCCACATGAAATCACCACATGCCAAAACAGGAATTTGCAGGCAGAATGGAGAATTACTAATATAGCACTTCTCCCTTCTTAAGTTTTTTTTTTATTGCATGTGTGTTGATCTAGAATTTTTCTTGGTTTGCATGGATTGACCAGTTAGGGTGCAATGAATCATAGAATCACAGACTGGCCTAGGCTGGAAGGGACCTTAGAGATCATCTCATCCAATCTCCCTGTCACGGGCAGGGACACCTCTCAACTAGATCAGGCTACTCAAGTCTCCGTCCAACTTGGCCTTGAACACCTGCAGGGACGGGGCAGCCGCAACATCTCTGGACAATTTATTCCAAAGTCTTGCCACCCTCCTACTGAAGAATTTCTTCCTAAGATCTAATCTAAAT
>NW_009719722.1:0-8231 GCF_000703405.1 Apaloderma vittatum
ATACAACTTGACACCAGTCTGCATTTTTTACCAAAGGCAATCACTGGCCTAACGATAAAGTTCCTTAAGCATCAATGAAGAGTAGGGTTACAGCTTCTGTCAGAGGATCCAAAAGGGAATAAATTCAGCAGTGAAAGTAATGGGAAACAAATCAGAAGGCCCAGATCAATGCAGGGACAATATATACTCATTTGTGGGGTCATCCAAAAAAAGGCCATAACGATGCTGTGACAGACAGATGGAGTTCAGACTAATCCATATCTGCAACAGTTACAAATGCCTCATAACTCATGGCAATGGATTTTACTTTTTACACTAGCATTGCACATCTTCCATTAAAGTCAGAATGGGAAAACACATCAAGCCTTTCAGCCTGCACTCTCAGGCTAGCAAGTCTGAATGTTTACACTTGGTTCCAGCTTGCATTCATCCCCACACTGAGGATTCTGTACATCTTTTATTTATAGTCTGTACTGAGGCTTTGCAAGGAATGTTTTCTCTCCAGTGTTGGGCAAGGATTTCTTTTCTTCCTGTCTGGTATACTTTACAATAGACATGTCTGCTAAGAAGTTATACTATGAAGCGACTATCACTATTTATAAAACCATATTTTACATCTGTGTCACAGGGATTCAGAAGGGGCTGATGCTGTTATAAAGATCTTTATACAAGCAGGATGGTATCTGGAACAACTCTAGGCAGGAAAGATCATGTTACTTCTGCTTTCAAAACCTATTTTATACAGCAATTTTCTACTCCGTCCATTAAGGAAGTTTTCAAAATATTTACTAATTGGCCCTTTTAGCCCAGCTTTACAAAATACACTGTAGTCAAGTAACTGGAACAGTATGTGTAAGAAAGCCAGTCTCATTATCAGCTTTTACCTGCTCAAGCTCTCAGCTTCAAATTCTTGCTCTGATGCTTTTTTCTTAATATCATTAAGCAGAGCAATTTAAGAGGCAAACATACAAGTGAAAAACACTTTCCGTTGTTACAGTCTGTTTTATACCACTCTACCTTCCATTATCCAGAGTGTTATAGTACAATACGGCAAGGCTGACTAAATTAAAATTCGGGTGGTTTTTTTATTGTCTCATTCCTTATAATTTCCTCTTTTTATCTGTGGCCTGTAAAATACTTTTCTGAGCAGAAATGCTAAAATGATGTCATTTACAGAAAGAATGGCAAACTGCCATATGGCTGTTCAATTCACTCTGTTGATACCTTGTGCCTGCAAATTTTACTCCCGTGAACTTCAGACACCCTTTGCTGTCTATACTCCTCTTCATTTCAGATCTCACACTTCTTTGCATGACACGGTATCATTTAAAATACTGAATGGGCCACGGGGCATTTGATTAACATCATCTTTTTAATGTAGGCCCAAAAGCGTGTGTCTTCTGGGTTACTTGCTGTATCAATTTAAATCTAGATTCACGTATTACACTGCCTAGAGACTGCAAGTAGAAATTCTGTGTACTTCTGCTATTTTTACCACCAAATGCACAGAAACTTGAAATAGAGCTCTTCAAATTTTTAAATGAAAAACAGAATTGACAAACATGAAGCCCTTCTCCAAGGTGTCAGTCAATTAGAAAAGTAAAAAATGACGAGAAAACAAAGGAAACTCAAAGCCAAACTTCACCCCCTTCAACAATATCTTGTTTAGTACTATGACTGAAAATTGATCTACAGAACAAAAACATAATCTATAAAGAAAAATGATAGATTAAAAAAATGAGGTTTGTAATTACTTGTCATGATGAAAATTCACAGTAAGAACATCCTGTTCAGCTCAATGAAGTGAACTGGTTATCATTCCTACCCATTAAGTGAAAGGTTTACCCTGAAATGATAAGGCTTTTCAGTACAAAACCTCTATATAAAGCTATCTAGAGTTATCTGTGTCATCATCCAAAGTCCCAAAGAAAATGGGGAAAAAAAAAGTATGTATTTCCTTCAGAATTCTCATATGACTGCTTTTAAGCAGTACCTTAATTGATGGATGTTTATGGTAATAATATCTACTTATATATGTGCATATTTCTTTTAACAGATTTACCTAGCATGTAGTAACTTATAAATACATGGAGTTCATCTTTTATGCATCCACATCCCTATAACAACCTACAATATAAAAAAAAAAAAAAGTATGTAATACCTTTATCAACACTGGTAAGATCAACTCTTTACATCAAGGCCTATACCACCAGCAGAGAATACTGAGCCATATTAAATAGTTCTTTTTCCCAAAGCCTTCTCTCTCCTTCATTCACCTTTTAAAAATCACTCACCTTTATAAAGCGTAGAATTTCTCTATAATTACACTCACTTAAAGCTCAAAAGAAGAGCTCAAATCTGGAGTGGGGATAGTTTTCCTACAGCATCACTTTACAGCATTCCTATTAAAATAATAGTTGGTAAAATAACCATTGTGAATTTTATTAAGCACTAAGGAAAGGGATGTTTCACAAAGTGCTTGTTCGGTACTATTCAACATTTCATTTTTCCATCAGTACCAAAACCATCTTAACTCTCTAAGATGACTATAGCTGTACCCACATGGCTATTGACTTTCTTGATGATGACTAACCCTGCTATCTTTTGAAACAGAAAAGGGTTGAGAATAATCTGGATTCTCCACGAAAAACTTGTTGAAATTTTCATAAGAATATATGCGCATTAGAATATAAGTGTTATGAGTCTCCCCACATGGTAATGTGACAGATGACCATGTCAAAATATTCAAAAGATCTCTCAGCATCAGATGACCAAGTTCACTTTCACAGAATAACAGAATTGCTGAGGCTGGAAAAGACCTCTGAGATCACCAAGTCCAGTCTATGGCTCAACACCATCATTCACTCAATGCATTGATCACTAAGTTTAACTTTGCATTTATGCTCTTCTGAAATACATTTATAAGACAAACAGAATTTCAGTAGAAAATTCAGTACATAAATTTCGGATGCATTCATGAGGAGAGCAGGGCTCTATCTGCTTAGAGAAAATAAGAGGAAAGAATTTAATGTTCTCTCTCACACATGCGCTCTATTCTTTTATCCTCCTCCCTTTACTTCAGTCCTGTCCCTCCTCCTTCCTCTTGCTGTTCCCTTTGCATTTTCCTTACCACAAACTGACTCTTTTTCTGTCTCCATGTCCTGCCTTCCACCTCACCTTCTTGGTTCTTTCATCACGGTCCTAACAAATGATATTTCCCAATCTACAGGTCATTTTTGATATTGGAAAATCAGAAGCAGGGCAGCAGCCCTTACCTTGATTAATCTGTACCTTGTGACCTAAATGCGCCATTTCCAAACCATATGTTCCAGATTTACAGGAGCAGTTAAGGCCAATGAGCCTGCAGAGATTTGACTATTTAAGGTAGATTTCCCTCAGACTGAGGGTTCTCACTGGACAGAATGCAATACTTGTGCGTAACAGATTGGGGATAAACCTTGAGATGTATATGTATTAAACTCAGCTTAATTTAACGACAGATGCAAGAAGCATCTCTGCACAGGTTACAAACACTAGGCCATTATGCTGTTTTTTATAATACAAGTACATTCCAAAAAACAGGCACTTTCTTAGTGTCCACAGCTGCATTTTTATTCTGTTCAGTGAGGAAAGAGAGAAAAAAAGAAAAGTTAAGGTTTCCTTGAGAAACTAAACCAAAGTCAGCAAGTGACACAAAACTCCTACAGCATTCTTGAGGAAGCCAGTTTTCCTTTAAAACAGACATGATACGTGCAAGAAACAGAGTAGTGGTGTGCAAGTGTTAGTACTGACGCTGTTACACGTTATCATTCATAGCCAAATCATTACAAACTCAGGCCAACAAAATTTTATGTTTTCTTATACTTACTGGATTAATGCTGTTCTCTTTTTCTGAGCTGAGAAGTCAGCCAAAAATCAGTTTCAATTTGTTTCTTAAGAGAAAAGGAAGATGGAGATAAATGCTAATGGTTTTGGTAGTTTTACTATTTTTTCTGTCCTTATGTCTGTGGAATTTTCTCCTGCTTCTCTTAAATGCACAGACATAAACTTTAACAAAATAATAGCCCGCAGAGATACCTTCGCCCATGCATGCCTTTGTTTTGAGCAGGGATACCTGAATACTTTTTGAGAGAAGGCTGTTATCATTTCAACTAAACTCTTAATATAAAAACATAACTTTTTTTTAAAAAAGCAGTTATAGTAAAAGTATGCTTTTCATCTACAATCACAAATACATGCACGTCTGAGAGGGAACTATACTCCTTTCTACAAAGACTACTAAACACTGCCCATTACAATTCACATTTCTAGCCACTTATAATTTTGTCAAACTAAGTTTTTGGACTGCAATTCTCTCAATCCAAACAAAACACCTGGGTCAGATGAAAGGTTTGGGTTTAAAAAAAAAACAACAAACCCACAAAAAAACAACTAACCAAACAAACATAGACCTGATTAGACTGCCAAACTGCTCAGGTTTGCTTTCGAAACAAACTGTTAGCAGGAAGAAAATATTTTAGTTTGCACATGTGAAAAATACTGGAAACTGTTATTTCAAAAAAGCTCTATTATTCTGAATACTAACAGCAAGGTTCAAAAGCTTTGTGGTTTTGTGACTGTGTATACTACTAGGTAAGAGCAGCTGGTAGCGATCCCCTGACCACCAAGGCCCACTGAACCCACATGGTTAAAATTCTTTTCCCCTCCCAGAAGCTCTTTTCATCCCAAATACCCATCCCAAACGGTCTCTTACTCTCGCTACGCTCTGAACCACAGCAGACACAGCCTGGAAAAGCACAAGGAGACACGGCCCGAAGGTTTGCCGAGGAGCGCACCGACAGCGCCGAGCTCACACACTCTCAAGGGACTTGCCTGCAACTGGAAACTTTTCTAATTTGCATCCACAGCAAAGCTCCTCCAGCCTGAGTCCGGCTGGGTTTGTGTTTGTAACCGTACAAATAGCGCATTGTTTCTTTTTATATCTCAGCTGAGTGTAGAAATTATAAAGACTTCATTCCTAAATACAGCTAAGCACACTTTACACAGTAACACCACCCATCATAACCCAGACTTTAATTTGAATATACTCATTTTGAAGAAATTCACACATTTTTCTGTATGATCTCCTATCTAACTATATCCTACTACAACCTATACACATTTCTAGATTGCCCTCATCCTCTCTTTGGCCCCTTTCACTGCTCTAATTCCTCCATTAATATCACACGACAAACTGTTCTGTGCTTTCTGGTTTTGTTTGATTTCAGGAAGAAAATTGCAAGTGAGGTTAACAGACCTGACGAAGTACCATTTATCATCACAAAGCTGAGATGGATGTGGCTGTGGGCAAAGTTTTCCCCGATGCTCTTGTTTCTACAATTTACCTGTTACTTCAAAATTTGTATGAACATCATGTATGTAAAACAATTCAGACTGAATAAAGGAACTAAAATAGATGCTTTTAATATTGATATTGTAAGCTAGCACGCATACATTTTACCTAAGCACTGGTGTCATGTGATCAGTGGGTAAAGCTGAGATATAAACTTGCATTTTCTAGCTCAGGTTTTCAAGGAAGGAACTCAAAGCAACCAACACACCAACAGAAGCGCACGGGGGAGGACAGGGACAGCTGTAGTATTTTCCTGTTAAAATACATCACTAACTGAGAAAACGCACCAAAACAAACAAAAGTAAAACAAAAGAAAAACAACATAAACAGATGCTACATGCTGCCAAGTTTAAAGAATTGCAGTGTTACCTCTAAAAACAATTGTGCTAATTCACGTTAAGGCTAGACAAAACATGAATTTTTAGCCAGAGCAAATATTTAAAAACAGCTGTTGTAAATGACATGGGTTATTACCCATCACACTAAGTTGCACATTGACATGGAAGTGGTAATGTAAAGAGAAAAGTATAGTCATCTGTAAAAGGACAAATAACTTACTGTGCATTTTCAAATTCTGCAGACACAGAACAATAAATCTTAACATGCACTTCAAACCTTAAAAAAAGTTAGAAGAAATTGCTAAAACGGGGCTTATTTTTCATGTGTGTGACCTATTTAATTTAGTAATGGTTATCAGTATTAGTAGGAATTTGTTGTGGTTGCTGATTAACGCTAATACACCCATGCAGGAAAATTTAATATATGTAAAAAAAACCCAAAACAACTAGAAAACCTAAAAAACACTCCCAACTTAAGCAACATGTTGAGAAGAGGGAAATCTAAATACTCTGAACCCAAAGAATGTCATTTCAGAGATCACCTTAACTCCAGGTGCCAATTCAGAACATCAATATGACAAAGTTCTCCCTACAGACAGGGTAACTTCTTTTACCTATATTTGACTTCTGCAAGTGATGTAACGGACACAGCAGAGGACCTGAACAGTTTAATTCATGGGTACATATGCCTCTTAATCCTGAGTACTGGGTTCTTCACTTTTTTTTTTCCTTTTAAACACAGCTTATGCTCATTATTTCCAAAAGAGGATAATGCCAATGTACCTTCCAAAACGCGCTTCAAGGACGAAACTAATACTGACAGAGTTCAATTGCAGTGCTGGTAGGTACTTAGAAACATGTACTGGGAAAGGATTGGAGACAGTAGCATTTACAAAGAGCTCTCAACAATGTCCTGTTTGAATTAATGAAGGAATACCATCAGCTTGATATTTCAAGTGTATTGCCTTAACAAAGAAAAGATACCACTGTCTGGTCTGAATTCCTTCACAGAGCTTTTATTTTACACTTGCTTATTAACTTTTCCAGATTTTTCCTCTCCTTGTATGGCAGCACTACACAAACAGGGCAAATTGACTATACAGAAGCAGCTTGGTTATTCATAAAGGCAAAAGAAAAAATTGAAAAAATAAAATAAAAAAAATATTAAATTTCCCCCCAACTCAAGCTCAAGAATTGCTACTTACAGAAATCAAAAGCATAAAAAGAACCATGCTTTTAAATCAGTATTTAAATCCATTAAACAATGATTTGAATACAAGCCATTATGCCTCCAGCTATTAACAAAAGGCTGAGTGGACACATTGTTATGTTACCTTAAAAGCATACAAATTCAGGGCAGATGTAAAATATTAATTTAAAATACACACTCCTGCACAATTCACACATACACAAGCACACTGATAGTAATCATTTACTATAACTTGATTTCTTATTCACCTTCCCCATAGTTTCATAAATAGTTCCAGTTTTATTACTTTCAATTATTAATTACTCCAACTGACAGAAATGACAAGCCATAATACAATTAAACTTTCAAAATATATTAGGTTTAAAAATGTGATATTTTACATTAGTTAAACTAAGTCATTCTAGTGTGTCCCTTAATGAGAATATTGACAATAAGGGTTTTCTTTCTTCACAGTCACAACAAAAAGGATATCAAGAGAATCTTGATTACAGATACTCATTAGCAAAGCTTAGAAAGCTTCTTAAAACACCCTGTAAAGCATTATGTGTAACATACACATGCCAATAAATCAAGCCACATTTCTGCACTTCCCTCCACACAACATTCCAGTTTTCCATTCATCGAGTCTGTTTAGTGTCATAATAAGTCATGTTTGAAAACCACCTCTAGTGTTACTGAATTAAGAATTTTGTTCTTCCACATTATCACCATTTCTGTTTTCAAAGGCAGCAAATTTCCAGATTTTTACCAATCTTACATAATCAGCATTGGAGTTCAAAATTACCACACAAATCTGCAGAACCTGATTGTAGATTCAAATTTTCATTAGACACATGTAGTATAGCTGCAAAGAACAGCTGAAAAGAATAGCAACTGTCTTATAGCATAATACAAAGCATCTAGAAAACTTACCCTTATGCATACATAAGGCACATAAGGCATTATTTTTAAAACTGCACTGACATTCACCTACCAAAGAGGTGGCTTTTGTATTCTGCTCAGCAAATCTACCTTCAGCATGACCTGGAGAGATGAATGCTTTAATGATCTGGTGAGAAATACTTTTATTTTAAGCTGTTCTAAAAAAAAAATAGTTAAAAAAGCTAACGCTTAAGATGCTCGGACACTTTCTCTTCTCCACCTGACCTCACCGCCTGGTGCCTCAGCATCTGACGGTGCGCAGTGACCCTTGGGTGAGCCGGCTCACAGCACAAAGACAAGCGCTGCACACCCTTCCGAGACGGCTCCTACTCGTCCCGTAAGTCAGAGCAGGTGACGGGACTGGCACCGT